>NW_024728827.1:0-33556 GCF_018991925.1 Homarus americanus | reverse complement strand
GTACTAATCCTCCCCAGTAGTACTGATCCTCCCCAGACCGTACTGATCCTCCCCAGACCGTACTGATCCTCCCGAACAGCCTAATCCTCCCAGTGCTGATCCTCCCCAGACGTACTGATCCTCCCAGACCGTCTAGTCCTCCCAGACCGCTAATCCTCCCCAGTGCGTACTGATCCTCCCAAACCGCACTGATCCTCCCCAGAGCCGCACTGATCCTCCCCAGACGTGCTGATCCTCCCCAGACCGTACTGATTCTCCCCCAGGTGCCCAGTCCTCCCAAGACCGTATAGTCTCCCCAGGCCTGCTAATCCTCGACCATGCTGATCCTCCCCAGGCCGCACTGATCCTCCCAGACCGTACTGATCCTCCCCAGACCGTACTGATCCTCCCAGTGCGTACTGATCCTCCAGACCGTACTGATCCTCCCCAGTGCGTACTGATCCTCCCCAGACCGTACAGTCCTCCCCAGAGCTGGCACTGTCCTCCCCAAGCCGTACTGATCCTCCCCAGTCCGTATGATCCTCCCCGACCGTACTGATCCTCCCCAGACCGTACTGATCCTCCCCCGCACTGATCCTCCCCAGACCGTAGTCCTCCCAGTCCGTACTGATCCTCCCAGGACGTGCCCAGTCTCCTCCCAGACCGCACTGGTCCTCCCCAGACCGTAGTCCTCCCCGAGCCGTCACCAGTCCTCCCCAGACGTCTCTGATCCTCCCCAGTGATGCTGATCCTCCCAGACCGTACTGATCCTCCCCAGACCGTACTGATCCTCCCAGACCGTACTGATCCTCCCAGTGCGTACTGATCCTCCCAGACCGTGCTAGTCCTCCCCAGACCGTACTGATCCTCCCAGACCGTACTGATCCTCCCCAGATCGTACTGAGCCTCCCCAGTCCATACTGATCCTCCCCAGACCGTACTGATCTTCCCCAGGCCGCACTGATCCTCCCTAGAACGTACTGATCCTCCCCAGAACGCATTGATCCTCCCAAAACTGCACTTAATCCTCCCCAGTGCCTGGATCCTCCCAGACTGCACTTGATCCTCCCCAGACCGTACTGATCCTCCCGCATCGCAATTCATCCTCCCCAGTGCGTACTGATCCTCCCCAGACTGCATACTGATCCTCCCCAGACCGTACTGATCCTCCCCAGACCGTACTGATCCTCCCAGTGCGGTACTGATCCTCCCCAGACCGTACTGATCCTCCCCAGACCGTACTAATCCTCCCCAGTGCGTACTGATCCTCCCCAGACCGTACTCGATCCTCCCCAGACCGTACTGATCCTCCCCAGACCGTACTAATCCTCCCCAGACCGTACTGATCCTCCCAGACCGTACTGATCCTCCCCAGACCGTGACTGATCCTCCCCAGACCGTACTAATCCTCCCAGTGCGTACTGAACCTCCCCAGACTGCATCTCTGATCCTCCCAGACCGCACTGATCCTCCCCAGACCGCACTGATCCTCCCCAGACCATACTGAACCTCCGACCGCACTGATCCTCCCCAGACCGTACTGATCCTCCCCAGACTGCACTGATCCTCCCCAGACCGTACTGAACTCCCAGACCGTACTGATCCTCCCCAGACCGTACTGATCCTCCCCAGACCGTACTGATCCTCCTGACCGTACTGATCCTCCCCAGACCGCAATTGATCCTCCCAGACCGTACTGATCCTCCCCAGACCGTACTGATCCTCCCAGACCGTACTGATCCTCCCAGACCGCACTGATCCTCCCCAGACCGTACTGATCCTCCCAGACCGCACTGATCCTCCCCAGACCATACTGATCCTCCCCAGACTGCACTGATCCTCCCGACCAGCCTGATCCTCCCCAGACCGCACAGATCCTCCCAGACCGTACTGAAGCCTCAGAACGTACTGACCTCCCCAGGCAACGCTCAGAGCTCACCCCAAACTTTACACCAACAACAATGGCACAGATAGGGAGAAGGAGGAAGGATATGTAGGCAGGGAGAAAGAAACGGAAGGTTGGAAAGGGAAGGAGGGATGAATGAATAGGAAGGAAAGGATGTTGAGGGGAGGAGGAAAGGCAGTTTTTTTTATTATTTATTGGGCACTCTTGTGTAAGGTGAAGCGCAGAAGCGTTTACAGCACCCAACAGGAAGCATGCTAAGGTCATGCTTGCCTTTATGTCTCATGAGTCAAGGCGTAGAAGCCTGAAGAGTCAAGGGCGTAGAGCCTGAGGAGTAAGTGGTTTATGTCATCAAGTTATTGGAAGCTCCAACAACTCCCTGAATACGAATTCGCAACTTTCGACTTACAACAGGAACCACTTTTTACTGCTAGTAGAACAGGGACTAATGGGGGGAAAGGGCAGTGAAAAAAATGTAGGGAGGAGGAAGAGCAGTGGACAGGGCATGAGGGGGAAGGGATGGGAAAGATGGTGAACAAGGGAGCAGGAGGCCATGTAACTGTCTTTACACAACAACAACAAAACAAGCACAACAACAAGAACAAGAACAATAACAACAAAACAATAATAACAACAACCCTTGCAAGAAGCTTGCATCCATCCTTCAGCCAACATCACCTCCCAGGCCTCTGACGGCCTGCTGCCTTATTCCTCTGGAAAAGGAACCCAGGATGTAGGACCCATAGGGGTGGGGAAGTGCTGAGGCGGATCACATCGGAAAGTGTATACTGGAGGTAGTAGTGCTGATGATGTCAGGGCAGCAGTAGGAACTCCACAAAAGCAAGGCCACCAGGTTGGTGGGGGAGGCGGCCATTCACGCCATGAGATTATATTTGGAAAGAAAGCGTGATTGTGGGAGGCCGTTCTTCTGGTGGATGCTCAAACGCATTCAACATACTCAACTGCAAGGCTGCACTGCAACATCAAGATCAAGTGTCCTAGCTTTGGTGATGTATAAGTTGAAAATTCGTATAGAATCCTTCAGACCTCAGCATAGTAAAATAAACAAGGCCTCCGAGGTGATACCATCCTACAGTCGACCGAGGAACAACACGGGGACCCTGCAATGGCAATGTATGCAATCTATCAGTGCTCCAACAAGAAATAAAGTATGAAACAACTGGGGTCAAACAGTGGTATATGGGCGATGACCTCACAGGAGCAGGAAAAAGATACACGTGCGGTGACCTGCAACATCGCGCGGAGGTCCACATATAGGGTACACCCTAACGCCAGCAAATCCTTCTCATCGGTGCTGACTGTATTATGATCGGGCTGTGGAGGTTTTTTCGGCGCAGAAAGAGTTAAAATAATCTGGCGACGGCCAAAGACATCTAGGCGCAGTAACGCACTACGGACTTCAAGACCCAATGTAGGGGGGGAAAAGTGAATGAGTGGGTTAGCGAAATCCATGCTCTTCCATCGGGAGATTGCTAACACAGAGCCATGCGCCTTTGCAGCATTCACAGCATGGAGTCACATCGTTGAACTACCTGATGCGTACCATCCCTGAGATCTGACCTCTCCTCCACCCTTTGGAAGAAGCACTGCAAGTCAAGTTCATTCCCAAACTAGTGAAACACCACGACTTAACTCCTAGCAAAAAGAACACTTCTTGCACTTCCACCAAGACTGGAGGGATGTAATTAACTAATCCAGAGGAGATCGCTGACTCTGAACATCAAAACCACTTAAGCTCACGCAGCCCTCATCACTGACCGTTATGTAATCGCCCAGAATGCAACAGGGGAAGTGACACCAGCGAAGCATTAAGATCCGTAGGTCCATTACAACAGATCGGCAGAACTGCCAAAATGACATGTTGTGGCAACTATTGCTGGTTCCAGAAAAACGGACAAAAGTAGCTATAGCGCAGGAGGTGGCGCCGGAACTGCTAACTATTACGTTACCGATAAGGGCAAATGGTTTCAGCCTTAACAAACAAGAATTTACAGATGCCGTTCTAAGGCATGGCGGCTAGTAGATGGTTTGCCCTCCCAATGCGTGTGTGTGTGGCTATTCCTATGATGGCGACTACGCCATGGTTTGGTAAGAAGGGGGGCTTCATATGCATGAGGCATGACGAGGCGGATCTCACAGCAAATATATGTTGAAGGAAATCTGTCGGGACGTCATGGTAGAACCGGACCCTCCTTCCACTGGATGGCGAGATCTTCCAACAGACTTCAAACACATCTAACGAAGCCCGTGGACGTCAGTGCTCGAGGATTCTGACGCGGGGGACAGCGAGCTTTTCGACATCGATTTTTGATCCCATGGCCGTTTGTCACCGTAACTCTAGCTCTCGATGCTGCGCATAGGAGGAACGAGAACGATGCGAGAAGGCATATGGGGGAGAGGAATTCAAAACGTTGATCAAGGCAGCTTCACTCCTCTAGTGTTCACAACCTTCTGTGGGATGGGCCTGGGCAAGATGTTTCTACGCCAGACTCGCGGAGCCTGATTCCCGAACAGAAGCAGCAGCCTGTAGTTGCGCGTCACAGCCTGGATGAGATGTCGACTGTCCTTCTCTCCTTCGGTCGGCTTTGTTTCGCCGGAACGAGAGCTTCTGCCCCTACTCCGACAACTGCCAGTATATCGACCATGAGTACAGTCACTGAATACGTATAGATCTGCGGCTCAACCAATTTAACACAGATAGGATAGTTTTAAGTGCATTAGATATTTAATATTGGCTAAATAAATGGGGCGAAGGTGTGGCTATTGGGGAGCTGGAGGCCACAGTAAAAAAAAAAAAAAAAAACAAAAAAAACAATACTACTACTACTACTACTACTACTACTACTACTACTACTATTAATAATAATAATGATAATAATAATAATAATATTAACAACAACAATAATAATAATAATAATAATAATAATAATAATAATAATAATAATAATAATAATAATAACAATAATAATAATAATAATAATAATAATAATAATAATAATAATAATAATAATAATAATAATACAATAATAATAATAATAATAATAATATTAATAATAATAATAATAATAATAATAATAATAAAAATAATAATAATTCCATCAACAGTTACTAACAACAACGGTGACAGTGTGCAAAGAAAAGCGGAAATAAATCACCCAGAAAAAGAAGGAAATAAAATACAGACAGACAGACCGTGCCGAGGATAATAATAATGATTTGAAAATTCGAGCAAATTATTACCGTAGAAATATATAATGATGACAGAGGTGAAAAGAGCTGTTATCCGTACTTAACTACAGCTGGGAATATAAATTACTTTAAACAGAAATAAAACAGTTTGAAAATTGTGTACAAAAAAATTTCACTGAAAAAAAAACACTTAAAAAACACGCAAGAAAACAGGAAAATGAGACATAAATACAGAGAAAAAAAATCAGTAAATATAACATGCAAAAACGACGTTAAGAAGACAGACAGACACAGATGTTTAGGTTGCATGTTAACGGGGGCCCAGAGAGCTGTATATATACCCCCGCTACAAACATAATAATATCCGTGGGTCGTATTTAAACAAGCAGCTCCTCCTCCTTACCTCCAAGTTAATATGTAAACTGAATTTTATCAAGTTATTTAAGACGGTTTTTAGATTACGACCCGGATATGAAGCTCAGGAGTGTGTGTGTGTGTGAGCAGTCAGGGGGACGGTTAGACAGTTAGGGGGACAGTCAGACATTCGGGGGACGGTCAGAAAGTCAGGGGGATCGTCAAACAGTCAGGAGGTGGTCAGACAGTCAGGGGAACTGTTAGACAGTCAACGGGACGTTAATGTTCGAAATACTCTGTTTGAGTATTAGGTTTTATATCTAGAAGTGTAAGTAATAAGAGTGCAGAGGTCTTATTCCAATTATATCTTGCGCTAGTCAGGCCGCACCTCGATTATGCTGTTCAGTTCTGGTGTCCTTATTATAGAATGGATATCAATTCACTGGAGTCGGTGCAGCGAAGAATGACGAAAATAATTCCGGGCTTAGAAACCTTCCATATCAAGATAGATTAAAGAAAGTGAACTTGCATTCCCTAGAAAGACGAAGAGTGCGGGGAGATATGATAGAGGTATTTAAGTGGGTGAAAGGAATCAATAAAGGGGATATAGATAAAGTTCTTATAATATCCGAGCAGGATAGGACCAAACAACGGATTTAAGTTGGATAAGTTTAGGCTTAGGAGGAGATAGGAAGGAACTGGTTCACAAATAGGTGGACGAGTGAACAAGCTTAGCAACTTTGTAGTAAGTGCAGGAACGCTGGAAAGTTTTAAAAGGCTAGATAGATTCATGGATGATAGAGAGTGGTAGTAACTCTCGACAGGAGCTGCCATGCACAGGCCAACCGGCCTATTGGAGAGTCCTTATTTTCTTATGTTCTTATCAAACAGTCAAGGGGACGGTCAGATAGTCATGGGGACGGTCAGATAGTCATGGGGACGGTTAGACAGTCAGTGGGACGATCGAACAGTCAGGGGGACAATCAAACAGTCAGGGGGACGGTTAAACAGTCAGGGGTGCGGTCAAACAGTCAGGGGGACGGTCAAACAATTAGGGGGACGATCAGACAGTCAAGAGGACGGACAGACAGTCGGAGGGCAGGTCAAACAGTCAGGGTCAGGCAGTCAAGGGAAGGTCAGGCAGTCAGGGGGACGGTCAGACAGTTAGGGGACGGTCAGACAGTGAGGGGACGGTCAGACCGTCAGGAGGACGCCAACTAATCAGAAGGAAGATCAGGCCGCCAGAGGGACAGTCAGACTATCAGAGGGACGGTCTAACAGTTAGAGGGACGGTTAGCCAGTCAAAGGGACGGTCAGACAGGGGGACGGTCAGACAGTCAGGGGGTGGTCAAACAATCAGAGAGACGGCCAAACAGTTAGGGGAACGAATGTGCTGGATAGCTTCAAATATAAATTGGACAGATATATGAGCGATAAGGGTTGGGTGTAAACGGGACTGCCCGGTATGGGCCAATAGGTCCGCTGCAGTTTCCTCCATTCTTATGTTCTCTTATGTTCGTATATCAGGCAGTCAGGGAGACGGTCAAACAGTTAGGGGGACGGTCAGACAGTCAGATAGTTAGGGCACGGTCAGAAAGTTCGGGGGGACGGTCAAACAGACTGGGGATAGTCAGACAGTCAGGGGGACGGTCAGACAGACTAGGTGACGGTCAGACAGTCACGGGAATGGTCAGACAGTCAAGGGGCAGTTAGACAGTCAATGGGAGGTTAGACAGTCAGAGGGACGGTCATACATGCAAGTGGATGGTCACTGTAGGGTGTGTCATAGGAGGGAAGATCAGCTAAAACTAATGGCCCATCACTTTTTTGGTAGATTTTAGTGTATATAAACAGAAAATAATTTCAGTTTCAATATTTTGCAACCTTTTGCTAGGTAAATTTTAGCGTGAAATTTATCGAAAATCTAACGTACAGCTGCATTAGTGCATTACAATTAAATAGTAAGCTTATTGCTTTCTACCATTCTTTAACAACCCAACTAACAATATTTTTTTCTGTTTCGAATTCTGATGCATTTATAAGTTGATAATATTTTGCGATGGCTGCTTGTGTCAGGACGAGGAACCAAATCCAGCCATCTCAGTCACTATCTTGGAGTCTGGGGAGAGAGCTCCTGAAGTCAGGTTGCCTACATTGAGAGATGCTATGAGATACGGTGTTTAATCAGGCAAATCAGTGAAAGAACCAAGAACTTACACAAACAAAGACATTGCCAGTGATATGACCAAAGCTGTCTTGGCACGAGTACACTCTGGCTAACGCGCTCAGTTCAAGCCTCAGTCATAACAAGTCAGAAGAAGAAGATTAGTGAGGAACTGCTTAGCCAGTTGGGGAAAAGGCAAAGCGATATCTCTCTTGGGAGAGGAAAACTTTGCAGTTAAGGACAGCTTTGCCAAGCAACTGGACAGTTGTTGACATAATTACTTTGCAAGTGCCCAATTGTTCTCTGTCCTGGTTTTGGATGCGATCGTGACGCTGTAAATCGAGGCCCACATCTCCTGTATTTTACCAGCGTGAACTGAAAGATTCCTGTGATCGAACTGGCATTTTGTCAAGCACAAGAGAGAGAAGACTGGCAGTATAAAGGGGCTCTCATGATTTCGCCAAGGTATTCGGAGTCCCAGGGCAAGGAGGCTGCCACAGAGAGAGACAGAAGAGGAGAAGAGTTGCCGAGGAAAAGACTTGAGAAGGCCCAGGGTGAGGTAAAAGGCCGATGATTGGAGTCAAGCTGATTCAGAGTTTAATGACTTCCCATGGCTGATCCGAGTGCTGACCCAGGAGAATGGTGACTTTGTCCCTAACCCAGAAAATAATGATCCCAAACCTTCCAGGCATAAAAAGATTCAGAAAAATAGGAAAGAATGTCGAGCATAGCTCACGGCCAGCATGCGACACCACACACTGGTCTCAGAGGAAACTGCAGAATAGCAACAGCTGCCTGGATTGACGGTGGTTTTGATAACACCTGATGATGTTCACCTGGTGATAGATCATAACAAAGTAAGGAGAGCTCAGGAGAAACTTGTCGGTAACCTAGAAGGAGTTTGATAAAGGGGATAAGAAATGGAATCAATTGTTTTGTTCTTGATGGGAGAAGGGATGACACTAAAGTGTTCATGAAAGTTGGAGATTCTGACAAGTTGTTCCTGCCATGGTGAAGGAGGAACACTACTCCTGCTGCAGTGAGCCAGGAGGGAAGTATTTGTGGCATTTCACTCCAGAGAGAAAGATGACATCAGGAAACCAGCTGAGATAATTGGCAAAGATAACATTGTGAACTGGCTCAGAGAGGAACGTAGACCAGACCCTGCAGGCCATTGGAGGACAGCACCAACACAGACACAGGGTGGCAAGGGGTCATACAGTGAATGTAGAAGGAAGATTGGGAGGAAGCTGGTCTGGATTGTTTGTGACCTCCACACCAACGAGTTGCCACTCAGACATCTGATCCAGGAGCTGGATGGCAAGACTCTTTCAAACAACAGATGGTCTGGTCCTACTTGGCAAGATGAGACTCTGCCACTGAGTTAGAAATAAATCCGAGCTTTGAAAAAATCACAGTTGGCCCTCACTCGTTGAACTTGCACATACTGTCATTGACGACCTGGTACTGGCCAGTACTATGGTTACATGATTTGCAGTGCCATCAAAACTGGGGGTCATGCCTGATGAACTTACTGCAGGGCCAGATTCAGTCTCACATTCTAGGTGGCTCACAACGGCTCTCAGGTTCTGCAGAATTTGGGTCGCTCATCATAAACTGAAAGGGAACCAGCTTCACAACCTGAGACTTATTGTCAATTGTCGTGATGTCTACTTGCCAAGTGTGGTTCAACACCAAGGTCAAGTCATCGTTCTCCGAAGGTCGAGGCATGTTCTCTTCAGTTTGAGCTCCTGAGGTGGCAAGGAAGGTTGTTCAGATTGTGGAGCAGGCTGTGGGGAGATCTTCCTGGTATGCTCATCCAGGCAGTTTGCAGACAATGCTCTGCAGTAAGGATGAGGAGGAGAAGAGTGGCAGTCAAAAGATCTTGGATATGAGACTTATGAGAGGATCTGGGCATGACGAATCAGTTGGTGACGATTCAGCCTTCAAATTCAGGAAGACTCCTGAAGTCAATCACAAGTGCCAGAACTCACTGATCTGTAGATCTGGGATTAACATCCAGGCTGGCAGTGAGCCCCCCTCTTACCTACAGCCTCACCAATGTTCAGGTCAGAGCTTTCCTATGGACAACCCCATGCATGTCCTGCCTGGCCCTCGCACACCAGAGTATAGAAGCGTTGTCTACAGCAAAAAGTGAAGAGGCCAGCAGTCGCGTGTACAGCCAGGAGAGGAGGGGAAGAGCTACATCGAGCTCAGGTGGTCAGCAGGGAGGTGATGAAACAAGCAAGAAAAGACATGGTATTCTCTATGGTGTGCAGCATACGGGTCGTAATGATAAAAAACCGGTTTTGTATTTGATGATTTTGTTTTCTAAAGGAATATTAAATTTAATAAATGTGTCAAGATCATTCGTTTCACTATTCTTGATCATTTTCATCCTAATAAATTAACCTGATACATTTACTTTACTTTAAATAAGCTATTTAGTGGTGTTGGTAAAAGGGTGGGAATACTGAATTTTCATAAGATTTCAAGTTAAAATTTACCTAGCAAAAAATGAAAACTTTTCAAATCTGAAGATATCACATGATTCTGCACATAGAACTACATCATTAATACCATGGGCCGATTTTTCAAACTAAAAAAAAAAAAAATTCGCCTCCGTATGACACACCCTAATGGTCAGCCAGACAGTTAAGGGATTTCCAGACAGACATTCAAAGTGACAGTCAGATAGATAGTTGGAAGGACGGACAAACACAAGACAAACTTACAAACACACATTCTCACAATGAGAAAAATATACAACTATATTATATAAGAAAGAGGAAATACACATAAATTACAAGGAGGTGACAAGTAAGTGAAGGGCGGAAGAAAAGACAGAAATATCAAGACAATTGGACGGTAAAGAATACAGAGGGCGACCTCACTTTACCTGGTGACCTGACAACGATAATCTCACAAAATATAACGGTTGAGGATAACCTGATACGAGATCTGAGGTTGACGAGTTCCATAACAATTTAAATAATGAGTTACTTAATGCACAAAGGCAGAATATACCATACAGTAAGCTCATATCAAATAACAATGACCCCAAATGGATTATTATAAAGTATTGGCCAGTAGGGTTAAGACCGAGATAAGAGAAGCAAAGAGGAATAATGAATTGAAGGTAGCAAAGGAAGCGAAGTCAAACCCCAAGGGATTCTTCTAAATGTATCAAACTAAAACACGAGACAAGAGTGGACCAATACAGTCAGATACCAGGGAGCTGACGGATAATGACATAGAAGTGAGCAATAATCTGACCATATATTTTTCAACAGTTTTCACCACCGAAAATTTAGACATGATACCCGAGGCACCGACTATATTCAGAGATAGTGAAGAAAATAGATTAAGCGAGATAGTAGTGACTATAGTATTTCCACACTAACCTGACCTGTAAGCCACGCCCTTCTTTTATACTAATAGCTGATTGGTTCAAAGAAAACTCAAACTAAATGTGTTTGCAATTGGTAAGTAGACCTGTTATTATCTAAAGTACTGTTAAATATCTGAACTATCAAAATGCAAATGATTTCAGGGCATTAGCTCTTCAGGGAGGATGTTTGAAACTTTTAAATGTTTATCATAAAAGGTTGATATAAATATGTGCTTATACAAACGTAGTATGGGGGGAGGTAAAATGCTCAGGGAAACCAATCAGTTATTTGTAGTTATAGACGAGAGGCGTGGCTTACGGGCCAGGTTAGCGTGGAAAGGGTATGGTAAAGATGTTAATAAACAAATAAACAAACTAAAGCCTAATAAGCCACCAGGTCCTGATGAGATATTTGCCAGAGTATTAAAGGAATGTAAGGAAGAGCTTAGTATCCCCTTAGCAAATATGCTTCGCAGGTCCTTAAAAACGGGTGTAGCACCAGAATCTTGGAGGATAGCGAATGTGATACTGATTTTCAAGAAGGGAGATAGATCACTATCCTCTAACTACCACCCAATCAGTTTAACATCAATTGCAGGCAAATTACTGGAAGCAATAATTTCAAACTCAATTTGAAATCACCTGGAGAGGCACATCCTTGACCACCGAAGGGTCAAGACGTACCTGGCGCTCCTCTGGGAGCAGCCAGGTCAACTGTTAAGTTGGCACATACCAACTCCCTCACCTGAACCCTCCTCCCCACCGGAATATCAACAAGTTCTCGCCAGAAGCTCTAATTTCATTTAGGAAAGGAATGGAACTAGTGTTGAACAGAGGTGAACAGTGGTGAACAGTGCTTAAGTCAGTGAGAACAACAGCCGAGTCGTACCCAAGTTAACCTTCACACAGTGAGATCCCAGGTACCCAGTGATAACTGCCCGTGAGACCCAACAACAACCAGCAATGTGTTAATCCGTCTATGATAGGAAGGCCTGAGACCACACCTCACTCATATAACACCATTTGTGAGAGAATTACTACACCACGTCAGACCACTCATGACACCTTCTGTGAGGGAATTACTACACCACGTGAGGTCCCTCATATCACCATCTGTGAGGGAATTACTACACCACGTCAGACCACTCATGACACCATCTGTGAGGGAATTACTACACCACGTGAGGTCCCTCATGACACCATCTGTGAGGGAATTACTACACCACGTCAGACCACTCATGACACCATCTGTGAGGGAATTACTACACCACGTGAGGTCCCTCATGACACCATCTGTAAGGGAATTACTACACCACGTCAGGCCCCTCATGACACCATCTGTGAGGGAATTCGTACACCACGTGAGGTCCCTCATATCACCATCTGTGAGGGAATTACTACACCACGTGAGGTCCCTCATAACACCATCTGTGAGGGAATTACTACACCACGTCAGGCCCCTCATAACACCATCTGTGAGGGAATTGCTACACCACGTCAGGCCCCTCATAACACCATCTGTGAGGGAATTACTACACCACGTGAGGTCCCTCATATCACCATCTGTGAGGAATTACTTCAGGCCCCTCATAACACCATAGCAGGGAATTACTACACCACGGTCCCTCATATCACCATCTGTGAGGGAATTACTACACCACGTGAGGCCCCTCATAACACCATCTGTGAGGGAATTACTACACCACGTGAGGTCCTCATAATACCATCTGTGAGGTACTACACCACGTCATAACACCATCTGTGAGGGAATTACTACACCACGTCAGGTCCTCATAACACCATCTGAGTGAGGTCCCTGTTCTACACCACGTAGGGAGACTACACCATAACGTGAGGGAATTACTACACCACGTCAGGCCCCTCATAACACCATCTGTGAGGGAATTACTACACCACGTCAGGCCCCTCATAACACCATCTGTGAGGGAATTACCACCACGTGAGGTCCCTCATATCACCATCTGTGAGGGAACTACTACACCGTAAGGCCCTCATAACATCATCTGTGAGGTTACTACACCACGTGAGGTCCCTCATATCACCATCTGTGAGGATTACTACACCACGTGAGGTCCCTCATATCACCATCTGTGAGGGAATTACTACACCACGTCAGGCCCCTCATAACACCATCTGTGAGGGAATTACTACACCACGTCAGGCCCCTCATAACACCATCTGTGAGGGAATTACTACACCACGTGAGGTCCCCCATATCACCATCTGTGAGGGAATTACTACACCACGTGAGGTCCCTCATATCACCATCTGTGAGGGAATTACTACACCACGTGAGGTCCCTCATATCACCATCTGTGAGGGAATTACTACACCACGTGAGGTCCCTCATATCACCATCTGTGAGGGAATTACTACACCACGTCAGGTCCCTCATAACACCATCAGTGAGGGAATTCGTACACCACGTGAGGACCCTCATAACACTATCTGTGAGGGAATTACTACACCACGTGTTTGCTGTTCAACGCCTACATTAATCTGTATGTTCACTGTATGTTCCTTTACCTTTCTCTAATGAAGGCTTTTGTTAAACCACCAATGTATGTAATAAGTAATTTATGTCCAATGTATATTTTCAGCCTTCAAGCTGCAGAACTTTTTCAATAAACCGTTTATTATTATTATTATTATTATTATTATTATTATTATTATTATTATTATTATTATTATTATTATTATTATTATTATTATTATTATTATTATTATTATTATTATTATTAGGTTGATCAATGATTTCCAACATGACTTCACAAGTGGGTGTTCATGTCTGACAAATCTATTAACATTCTTTTCAATAGTTTTCAAATCAGTGGATGTGTACACAATTATGATATGGTATACCTCGACTTTAGCAAAGCCTTCGACAGAGTTCCCCACGAAAGACCAGTGGGGTTCCCCAGGGGTCAGTACTAGGCCCACTCTTGTTCATAATCTACATAAACGATCTAGATACTGAGATCAGCAGTGACATAAGCAAGTTTGCGGATGACACCAAAATAGGGCGGCAGATTACTTCAGGGCAGGATGCAAATGCATTACAGGAGGATCTAAATAAACTGCAGGGGTGGTCTGAAAAATGGCAAATGAAATTCAACACCAGCAAGTGCAGCGTACTTAATATTGGAAGAACAAATACTGACAATGTATACAGCCTTAACAACATCAACCGAGAGAAGTCGACTTGTGAAAGAGACCTAGGGGTACTTGTAAGCCCGGACCTACGGCCTAGAAAACAGTGCGTTAATGTTCGAAATAAGGCAAACAGAGTATTGGGTTTTATATCTAGAAGTGTAAGTAATAAGAGTGCAGAGGTCTTATTGCAACTATATCTTGCGCTAGTCAGGCCGCACCTCGATTATGCGGTTCAGTTCTGGTGCCCTTATTATAGAATGGATATAAATTCACTAGAGTCGGTGCAGCGAAGAATGACGAAAATGATTCCGGGACTTAGAAACCTTCCATATCAAGATAGGTTAAAGAAAGTAAACTTGCATTCCTTAGAAAGACGAAGAGTGCGGGGAGATATGATAGAAGTATTCAAGTGGGTGAAAGGAATCAATAAAGGTGATATAGATAAAGTTCTTATAATATCCGAGCAGGATAGAACTCGGAACAACGGATTCAAGCTGGATAAGTTTACGTTTAGGAGGGAGATAGGAAGGAACTGGTTTACAAATAGTGTGGTGGACGAGTGGAACAAGCTTAGCAGCTTTGTAGTAAGTGCTGGAACGCTGGAAAGTTTCAAAGGGAGGCTGGATATATTCATGGATGATAGAGAGTGGTAGTAACTCTCGACAGGAGCTGCCATGCACAGGCCAACCTGTCTATTGCAGACTCCTTATTTTCTTATGTTTCTTCTTATGTTCTAAATATAAGTTGGGCGTATGTATGAGCAATATGGGGTTGGGTGTAAACGAGACTGCACAGAATGGGCTAATAGGCCCCCTGCAGTTTCCTCTATCCTTATGTTCTTATGTTCTTACATAATATGTGGTATTAACAGGAACAAAATTCACAGGTGATGAAGGGTAAAGGGAGGAGGTGTGGGAAGGTAAGGTGAGGGGAAGGGAGGAAAGTAAGGTGAGGTGATGGGACAGTGGAGAGGTGAGAGGACGCTAGAGAGGTGAGGGAGGTGAGGTTGGAGATACGTCAGTAGTCTATTAGTTCTGAACTACTACTAATTTACTGTCACTCGGATCGAGTATGACGATCATTCAGCTATTTTAAAATGATAGGAGTTATTAAGGACGTCACCTTCGTTGGTGAGCTCTGAGGTGACTGGAAAGGACGAAACGGGACCGGTAGGGTCATTCACAGATGTTGCACATGTGGGGGCTACATCTAGTGCGGGAGGGGCGGCGACAGCGTTTTTCCGGCGTTGGCACTTGTCTGCTTCGGTTTGCAGCGGGCTAACTAGAAAGTATTGACATCTTCTCGTGCGGTGCTCCTCCAAGCGTAACGGTGTGAAGTAGCCGACTCCCAGGTAAGGAGGTCGATTTGGAACTTTTTAAGGTTTGTCTTAAGACTATCCTGATACCTTTTCAGTTGCCCGCCAGCGTTACGTGTACCATTCATTAGGTGACTGTAAAGTAGCTGCTTTGGCTGTCTACTGTCTTCCATGCGGATAACATGCCAAGTTCCATGTAATTGTTCATGGATAATGGTAGCCTTGATGCTCCTACAGTTGGTGTCAGCGAGAATACTGGCATTTGTTCTCTTGTCTTCCCAGCGAACTAGGAGGAAGGAACATAGACTACGTTGGTGAAAATATTTAAGTGCTTTGAGGTGGCTCCTGTATGCAACCCATGTTTCGCTGCATATATCAGAGTAGGGAGGACCTCTGCTTTATATACCTGGAACTTTGTAGATAATTTCAGTTCCCTACAGCTGAAGCCACAGTACGGAGTCCAACAAAGCCTTGAGATGCCCATCTGATCCGATGTTGAATCTCTTCATCGATATCCGCGGTGGGAGCCGAGATACTGAAAGAGGGTAACATTAGAGAGTGGAGTACCGTTAAGCTGAATGCATGGTGGAGGTGTGGCTGAACCAGGGGCAGGCTGAAAGAGAGTCTGAGTCTTACGTACATGCACCTCAAGGCCGAAGTGTGCATACGCATCTGCGTAGGTGTTCAGGATCTCCTGTAGGTCTCATTCATTGTGAGTGACCAGGGTGAAGTCGTCTGCATACTAACGTTCAATATGAAAACTGCCTACACCTTTGTCCCTGCCTGGAGTCGTCTTATGTTAAAAAGATCCTTCATGCGGTACTCGATGTCCACCCCGCTGGCTAAATTGGCGCTGGCACGAGTAAGGAAGGCAGCAGACAATGGAAAAGAGAGTGCACACGCTTGTTTAACCCCTGTTTGGATGGGAGAAGAGCTCAGACTGGGTGCCATTGTGCAGGACACAGTTGTTCATGCCATCGTGGAATTGCCTCACAATGGTGATGAATTTTGGTGGGCAGCCAAAACAGCTGAAGGTCCACCAGAGGGCTTCCCCGTTGACCGAGTCGAAGGCTTTGGTTAGGTCGAAGAAAGCCATGTAAAGGTCAAGACGCTGTTTTCTGTACATTTTCTGTATCTGACGGGCAGCAAAGATCATGTAAGTGGTAGCACATTGAGATTCTGGGAGGAAGTTTTCCGCCTGAGGAAGAAATCTGTTCAGGAGGACTCAGGTGATAATCTTGCCAGCTACGGTCAGCTGCGAGATCCCGCGGTAGTTGCCACAGTCTGACCGGTCTTCCTTGTTCTTATAAATATTGACAATGGAGGCGTCTTTAAGAGCCGAGATGCATAAAGCAGGAGAACCTCTGCTTACTAGCCGTCTCCACTCTCTCCTGGAGAATATATGGGAAAAGGAGGAAATCCACCTCCCCCCCCACACACACATAAGAACATAAGAAAATAAGGAGTCTGCAATAGGCCGGTTGGCCTGTGCATGGCAGCTCCTGTCGAGAGTTAATACCACTCTCTATCATCCATGAATTTATCCAGCCTCCTTTTGAAACTTTCCAGAGTTCCCGCACTTACTACAAAGTTGCTAAGCTTGTTCCACTTGTCCACCACCCTATTTGTGAACCAGTTTCTTCCTATCTCCCTCCTAAACCTAAACTTATCCAACTTGAATCCGTTGCTCCGAGTCCTATCCTGCTCGGATATTATAAGAACTTTATCTATATCCCCTTTATTGATTCCTTTCACCCACTTAAATACTTCTATCATATCTCCCCGCACTCTTCGTCTTTCTAGGGAATGCAAGTTAAGTTTCTTTAACCTATCCTGATATGGAAGGTTTTTAAGTCCCGGAATCATTTTTGTCATTCTTAGCTGCACCGACTCTAGTGAATTTATATCCATTCTATAATAGGGGCACCAGAACTGAACCGCATAATCGAGGTGCGGCCTGACTAGCGCAAGATATAGTTGCAATAAGACCTCTGCACTCTTGTTACTTACACTTCTAGATATAAAACCCAATACTCTGTTTGCCTTATTTCGAGCTTTTAACGCACTGTTTTCTATGCCGTAGGTCCGGGCTTACAAGTACCCCTAGGTCTCTTTCACAAGTCGACTTCTCTAGGTTGATGTTGTTAAGGCTGTATACATTATCAGTATTTGTTCTTCCAATATTAAGTACGCTGCACTTGCTGGTGTTGAATTTTATTTTCCATTTTTCAGACCACCCCTGCAGTTTATTTAGATCCTCCTGTAATGTATTTGCATCCTGCCCTGAATTAATCTGCCGCCCTATTTTGGTGTCATCCGCAAACTTGCTTATATCACTGCTGATCCCAGTATCTAGAATATCAGTGGTTCTCAACCTTGTTTGCCCCATGCACCCCTTTCACCATATGTCAGAATGTCATTCCCCCCTCCTTTCCAAGATTGTCTGCCTCAAAAGGTGCATTCCAAATAATTTGCATATAATACTGAAAATCCTTTATTTTTTCCATATTAGTATCAGTTTTCCCCCCCTGAAAACCTGAGGGGGGGAAATTCCCCCCAGGTTGAGAACCCCTGATCTAGATCGTTTATGTAGATTATGAACAAGAGTGGGCCTAGTACTGACCCCTTGGGAACCCCACTGGTTACACGGCCCCACTCAGATTTAACACCATCTACGCTGACCCTCTGCGTTCTATCGGTGAGCCATGATTTTATCCAATTTAAAACTTTCCCCTCGATACCATGAGCCTTAATTTTTCTCAGAAGCCTCTGATGCGGTACTCTGTCAAATGCTTTGCTAAAGTCTAAGTAAATAACATCGTAATTTTCGTCATTATCTGCTACCTCGAAGACTTTCCTAAAAAACGTCAGCAGATTTGTTAGACAAGATTTTCCCTTTGTAAACTCATGTTGAGAGTCGTAGATTAATTTGCTTTTCTCTAGATGCGATCGGATACTATCTGGTATAATTGATTCAAGAAATTTCCCCACTACTGACGTCAAACTGATCGGCCGGTAATTTGACGCGGATGCTCTGTCTCCCTTTTTGAATATGGGTACTACATTTGCCTGTTTCCACAAGTCTGGCACAACTCCGGTGTCTAACAAAGGTAATGTTCACCTTCTGGTGAGGAGTCTTGAAGAGCTTGGGTGATTTCCTCCTTTTCCTATATATTCTCTAGGAGAGAGTGGAGACGGCTGGTAAGCAGAGGTCTTCCTGCTTTATACACCTCAGTTGTGATTCCATCAGGCCCTGAGGCTTTTCTATTTTTCATCTGTTTGATGGCAGTTTGCTACCTCACCCAGGGATGGAGGAAATCTGAGGTGGGTCAGCTCTGGATGCTGAGGGACCTGCTGGATAGTCAGGACATCCACATCGGTGTTTCGGTTGAGCAGTGAATGGTAGTGCTCTTTCCTGCACTGAAAAGGAGGCCTTCATCATCTTTAATTATGTAGTTACTGTCGGATGAGCAGAGGGGGGCTGCGCCACTAGTGATTGGCCCGTGAAATGTTTTAATGGAATTGAAAAACTCGCGCATCTTGTGCTGATCTGCAAATTTCTGTTTCACATGCTTTATTTTTACACCAGTCGTTCTTTAGATTGTGAAGTTCCCGCTGGGCTGCAGCTTTCTTCTTGTAGAATGTATCAGTTTTGGTCCGAGACTGAGGGTTGTTCTGTCAGTCAGTTAAAGCAGCACATTATTATCGACGAGTACACACACACACACACACACACACAAACTAATATACAGACAAGCAGACAGACAGAGAGATACTCACTCACACACAATTTGTAACACGTGTGGGATATAAAGAAATATATTTCCCTAAGACTCTCTCTACCCCAGCATTAGATGAGTTAAGGATCTACCCTCCAAGGGCGGATCCAGGCATATCAAAAGGGGTCCAATAAGTTGTGGGTGGGAAAACATGACGAGCACAGCCGGTCCACCTAGCTGCTTGGGGGGGGGGCGCTGTTAGTTCCCCCTTAATTTTTCTTGAAATCTGACAAATATTATGGTCATTTTGAGGCCAATTTGAAGCCATGTGCACCTGTATACTTGATATTAGGAGATATTCTGAGATCAATAGCAATTATTTTTTGCTATACTTAAACGCCCGAGTACAATACTGCATTAAAGAAAAAGTAGTGGAATTTTCTGATGAAAATGGCGTGTCCGCACCCCACAGGACCCCCCTTGATCCGCCCCTACCTTCTTATAAAACTATAAAGTACTCTAACATGACAACGAGACCGAAATATCAAGGGTCAAGAACAAAACATGTAATAAAGCCTTCAGGTGGCGCTTTTGATCTCTGATGCTTGACCTGATTCACCCTCACACGACTGACCCCTCTCGACCCACACAGGTGGACTCAGGTAACCTCGCTTGCCTTTTTTTAATAGCGGGTGAATGTTTGGAGTGTAGCGGGAGGTGTATCAGTAAAAAAAAAAAAAAAAGATTCTCTCTTCAGCTTTACAGTGATATAGGGTTTCTGTACTGTATCCGACTCACTGCTCACACCCAGGAAGCTTTTGAAAAGTTGAGCCAGAGTGAGGATTGAGTTCACCTTTCTGCTGCCAGGTCATGACGCTGGTGCTTGTGGGGTCTACCAGGAGTTATCTGTGGTGTATGTATGGGTCACCTGAAGATTAGTGTCCCTCAACTTATACCATTCTCTGAGGAGGATGACAAGACTAATCCCGGGCATTAGGAACCTTGGGTACAGAGACAGGTTAAAGCATCTGAATTTGCACTCCCTTGAGAGACGAAGAGTAAGGGGCGATATTATAGAGATGTATAAATGGAAGTCAGGGCTAAACAAAGGGGACATTACAAAGGGACTCAAACTATCCAACCAGGAGCGAACTCTTAACAGTGGTTTTAAATTAGACAAACTTAGATTTAGGCGCGAAATAGGTAAATATTGGTTTGGAAATAGAGTAGTGGACGACTGGAACAAGTTATCAAATATCATCATTAACTCGAATACACTGGATAGCTTCAAACATAGGTTGGATGGATATATGAGCAATAGGGGTTGGGTGTAAATGGGACTGCCCAGTATGGGCCAAAAGGCCCGCTACAGTTTCCACCATTCTTATGTTCTTATGTTCTAACCTACATTAACCTAACCTACATTAAACTAACCTAAGTAACACCAACAAAGCCTAACCTACATTAACCTAACCTACATTAAACTAACCTAAGTAACACTAACAAAGCCTAACCTACATTAACCTATCCCAACCGAACCTTCATTAACCTAACCTAATCTTACCTATATGTGGTGTCTTGCCTAGAAGAGGGGTTGGTCGTGAATGGCTGTCCAGGGCAATTGCTATAAATTGCTGACTGGAAAAACATTGTGCAAACAATGGTTGGGCATTCATTGATAACTGGCAACGATTCTATGGCAACGACTACCTGTACAGTCGCGACGGAGTACACTTGTCTCGTGAGGGGGTAAAGACGTTGTCTGCATCCCTGGAGCGTGAAATTGTCACTCCGAAGGGGGGGTTTCGCCAGTAGAGAGAGGTCGGGGAAAGTGGGAGTCAAAAAACAAGCAGGTCCTGGGAAGTAAAATTAGTTGCTCAGGACAAGGGGTAAAACAGGACCAGGGAAGGGTAGGTTTAAATGTATACTATACAAACAGTAGGAGCGTTAGAAATAAAATAGACTTGCTGAGAGCGGTTGTATGTACCGAGAATGTAGACGTCATAGCAATCACCGAAACTTGGATGAATCTGGCGAACAAATTTTTTTTATCAGAGTACCACATAGAAGGGTACAACCTTTTTCACAAAGGCGGGGGAGGGGTCGCACTCTTCGTCAAGGATACATTAAAATGTTGTATTAATAATTCAATAAAGGGTGAAATAGGAACCGAGTCTGTGTGGGTAGAAATCACGGAAGGAAGAGAAAAACTAATTATGGGAGTGATTTACAGGCCCCCCAAGTCTTGGCAAAGAAGCAGCTCAGCCCATACGGCAGGAAATGAGTAGGGCAGCAAAATGTAACAACCTATGCATTATGGGGGATTTCAACTTCAGAAATATTGACTGGGACAACGCAGTACAGGACAATTTTTTGAAACAACTAATTACAGAACCTACTAGAGGTGACAATATATTAGACCTAGTATTAACAAATAAAGAAAATATTATCAAAGATATCACAGTAGGGGAAGAACTATGAAACAGTGATCACAGAGAAATCAGGTTCACCCTAAATTGAGAAACGAAAAACAATGTCAATATGGTCAGAGTCCCAAACTTTCGGTTGGCGGATTATCAGGGGTTAAGAAGGTACCTAGGTAAGGTCACCTGGGAACAGTCACGTCAGTCCCCAGTAGGAAGGGGTGAGATCATAGATGACACAACAATTGATCATGACTGTAATATATTCACTAGTATACTACATAAAGCACAAGAACAAAATATACCATACAGAAAAATTAGGTCAAATAAGAATGAGCCAAGGTGGATGACCAGAAGACTTAAACATGACATAGGAATAAAGAAAGGAATATATAAGAAATTAAAGGGAGGGGAGGAGCAGCTCAGAAATAGGTATAATGAACTATCTAGGAATGTTAAGAAAAATGTAAGGAAAGCAAAGAGAGACTATGAAATCAAAATAGCAAGAGAATCCAAGGCGAATCCCAAGGGATTTTTCCAGGTATATAGGACAAAGATCAAGAACAAAGTTGGGCCTTTAAAGTCAGGGAGGGAGGAAGTGATAAATGGCAGTGAAGAAATAAGCAAAGCATTGAACAGCTACTTCTTATCAGTTTTCACAGAAGAAATTTGAGATGAAATTCCAGAGGTGGAACTGATATTTAAGGGAAAGGAAGAAGTGAAATTAAAGAATATCACTATCAGAAAAGAGGATGTTCTTAAGAAGACAAATAAACTAAAGAAAACAAAATCCCCAGGGCAGGATGAAATTTTCCCTCGAGTCTTGAAAGAGTGTAGGGAACTGATTAGCGGACCCCTCAGCAACTTATTTACAAAATCATTAGACACTGGAGTTGTGCCAGATTTGTGGAAACAGGCAAATGTAGTACCCATATTCAAAAAGGGAGACAGAGCATCAGCGTCAAATTATCGGCCGATCGGTTTGATGTCAGTAGTGGGGAGATTTCTTGAATCAATTATAGCAGATAGCATCCGATCGCATCTAGAGAAAAGCAAATTAATCTACGACTCTCAACATGGGTTTACAAAGGGAAAATCTTGTCTAACAAATCTGCTAACGTTTTTTAGGAAAGTCTTCGAGGTAGTAGATAATGACGACAATTACGATGTTATTTACTTAGACTTTAGCAAAGCATTTGACAGATTACCGCATCAGAGCCTTCTGAGAAAAATTAAGGCTCATGGTATCGAGGGGAAAGTTTTAAATTGGATAAAATCATGGCTCACCGATAGAACGCAGAGGGTCAGCGTAGATGGTGTTAAATCTGAGTGGGGCCGTGTAACCAGTGGGGTTCCCAAGGGGTCAGTACTAGGCCCACTCTTGTTCATAATCTACATAAACGATCTAGATACTGGGATCAGCAGTGACATAAGCAAGTTTGTGGATGACACCAAAATAGGGCGGCAGATTAATTCAGGGCAGGATGCAAATGCATTACAGCTAATCTAAATAAACTGCAGGGGTGGTCTGAAAAATGGCAAATGAAATTCAACACCAGCAAGTGCAGCGTACTTAAAATTGGAAGAACAAATACTTATAATGTATTCAGCCTTAACAACATCAACCTAGAGAAGTCTACTTGTGAAAGAGACCTAGGGGTACTTGTAAGCTCGGACCTATGGCCTAGAAAACAGTGCGTTAATGTTCGAAATAAGGCATGTTGGGAATCATTGATCAACTTGTGCTTCTCCAGGTGATTTCGAATAGAGTTTGAAATGATTGCTTCCAGTAGTTTGCCTACAATTGATGTTAGACTGATTGGACAGTAAATAGAGGATAGTGATCTATCTCCCTTCTTGAAAATAGGTATTACATTCGCCATTCTCCAGGATTCTGGTACTACACCTGCTTTTAAGGACATGTTAAACAACTTTGCTAAGGGCATACTAAGCTCTTCCTTACATTCCTTTAATATTCTGGCAAATATCTCATCGGGACCTGGTGACTTATTGGGCTTTAGTTTGTATATATGCTTACTAATATCGTTACTAGTCACTACTATCTCGCTTAATTTATTTTCTTCATTATCTCTGTATAGACTCGGAGCTTCGGGTATCATGTTTAAATTTTCGGTGGTGAAAACTGTTGAAAAATATCTATTCAGATTACTGCTCATTTCTTCGTCGTTATCAGTTACCTCGCCGGTATCTGACTGTACTGGTCCAATGTTTTCTCGTGTTATAGTTTGATACATTTGATAGAATCCCTTGGGGTTTGACTTTGCCTCCCTTGTTATCTTCAGCTTATTATTCCTCTTTGCTTTTCTTATCTCGGTCTTAACACTACCGGCCAATACCTTATAGTAATCTCGGAGGCAAACTTCACCACGATTTATTCTCCTACCTATAGCCTTTCTTTGTCCAATAATGTTCTTTAAACAATTATTTATCCATTTAGGGTCAACTTGACTCGAATCAAATGACTCTAATGAATTGACTCGACTCAAGTCGTTTGGTGTAAATGCAGCCTTATGTAGTCAGTTTCTTTGTTATCCTGCTGAGGTGTGAAATGATGGGTGTTTCTCTGGCATATGTTCACTGGTAGATATATTAGTTTGAATCTCATAATCATAATGAGTCGAGATGAGGATTGTATCTATGTTTCAGTCTCGGTCTCGAGTAATTAGGTTAAGGTCTCTGATTTTTTTTCGAGACGTTTGGAGAGTCAACTGGTTTACTTCAGGTTCAGGTAGAGAGATGTCTGTCTCACTTGTACAGCTGCAGAGATGTGATCATTGTGGTAACCCATGCCTCCAACGGCCAACCTATATGACCGAGAGCAAACCTATCCACCAATCATGTCCGTCGTTACACGACCAATACCCATTCATTCATAAATAGTAATACTACTACTGCGACATTGCCGTTTGGAGACAAGGGTTCCCACAGAGTGTGTAGAAAAACATTTCCGTAACTGTAACCTACCACTCACTAACCCACTACCTGAGCCTAGAAGGTTGACTATAAGTAGGGATTTCCTGAATCGCGGCCAATTTTTTAGGAAAGGTTATCAACCACTGATTATCTCAATATAGTGATTTTGTGATTATTACCCCACTCTACGTATTACAACAATGTACTGCAGAGTGTTTCATCATAGTGACTAACAAGGGCACAGTAGGAGCAGTACCCGGCGATGATCAACAAACCTCTCAT
Organism: Homarus americanus; assembly: GCF_018991925.1. Lineage (NCBI taxonomy): Eukaryota > Metazoa > Arthropoda > Malacostraca > Decapoda > Nephropidae > Homarus > Homarus americanus. The sequence continues at coordinate 8,708 of NW_024728827.1, read as the reverse complement.
GTAACCCATATGACCTCAAGAAATATATAAGAAGTAATAGAAATATATGAACATAAGACTGGAGGAAACTGCAGAGGGCCTATTGGCCCATACTGGGCAGTCCCGTATACACCCAACCCCTATTGCTCATATATCCATCCAACCTGCTGTATATTTAAAGCTATCCAGCGTATTCGAGTTAATGATGATGTTTGGTAACTTGTTCCACTCATCCACTACTCTATTTCCAAACCAATGTTTACCTGTCTTGCGCCTAAATCTAAATTTGTTTAATATAAAACCATTGTAGCAATGGTTCGCTCCTGGTTGGATAATTTGAGTACCTTTGTTATATCACCCTGACTTCCATTTATACACCTCGATCATATCGCCCCTCACTCTACGTCTCTCGAGGGAGTGCAAATTCAGATGCTTTAACCTGTCTCTTGTACTCAAGGTTACCAATGCCCGGGATTAGTCTTGTCATTCTCCTCTGAATTCTTTCTAGGGATTCTATATCCATTCTGTAGTACGGTGACCAGAACTGAACTACATAATTCAAGTGAGGTCTCACAAGAGCAAGATATAGTTTTAGGATAACCTTGCTTGTCTTGTAACTAACACTCCTTTGTAAGAACCCAAGTACTTTATTAGCAATAGGATTTCTCTCTTTACATCTCGAGACCAAGTACTTTACATTTGTCCACATTAAATTTTATCTGCCATTTTTCAGACCATTCTAAAAGTTTGTCGAACTTCCTGAACATTTGCGGAGTCCTCGTCAGATTTAATTAAATGCCCTATTTTAGTGTCATCACCAAATTTACTTACAGTGCTGTTTACGCCTATATCTACAGTATGTCGCTTATGAATATAATAAATAGTAATGGTCTAAGTGCTGAACCTTGGGGTACCCCACAAGTGAAGTAAATCCCAATTGGATTTAGTGCAGTTAATGCTTACTTGCTGTTTCCTGTCCTGTAACTAGGTCCTAATCCATTTTAGAATGTCTCCTCCAATTCCATGAGCCTCCACTTCTCGTATTAGTTTTTCGTGGGGGACCCTATAGAATGCTTTGCTAAGGTCGAGATAAACCACATCATAATCGTGTCTGTCATCCACTGATTCGAAAGCAGTGGAAAAGAGTGTTAATAGATTAGTCATACACGAGCGCCCACTTGTGAAGCCATGTTGGGAATCATTGATCAATTTGTGCTTTTCCAGGTGATTTCGAATTGAGTTTTAAATTATTGCTTCCAGCAATTTGCCTACAAATGATGTTAAACTGATTGGACGGTAGTCAGAGGATAGTGCTATCTCACTTCTTGAAAATCGGTATCACATTCACTAATTTCCTGGATTCTTGTACTACACCCGTTTATAATGAAGTGTTAAATAAATCTGCTAAGGGCAGACTTAGCTCTTCTTTACATTCCTTTAATACTCTGGCAAATATCTCATCAACACTTAGTGGCTTATTATGGTTTATCTTGTCTATTTGCTTACTAACATCATTACTAGTCACCACTTCCTCGCTTAATATATATTCTTCATCATCTCTGCGTATAGTCGGTGCCTCGGTTATTATGTTTAATTTTTCAGTGGTGAAAACTGTTGAAAAACTTATGTTCAGATTATTATTCATGTCCTCGTCGTTATCTGTTAGCTCGCCGGTATCTGACTGTAATGGTCCACTCTTGTCTCGTGTTTTATTTTTATACATTTGGAAAAATCCCTTGGGGTGTGACTTCGACTCCCTTGCTACCTTCAGTTCATTATTCCTCTTTGCTTTTCTTATCTTCGGTCTTAACCCTACTGGCTAATACCTTATAATAATCTCGAACGTAAACTTCACCATGATTTATTCTCTTACCTATAGCCTTCCTTTGTCCAATAATATTCTTTAAATATTTATTTATCCATTTAGGGTCATTGTTATTTGATCTGATTTTTTGTGTGTGGTATGTTCTGCCTTTGTGCATTAAGTAACTCATTATTTAAATTGTTGTGGAACTCGTCAACCTCAGAATCTCGTCATCAGATCATCATCAACCGTCATATTTTGTGAGGCTATTGTTGCCAGGTCACCAGGTAAAGTGAGGTCGCCCTCTGTGGGTACATTGTTTCCTCAATCCCCGTGCTCACATGTTCCCCTAGCATTTTAAAGACTTGGACATCTTTTGAACTGCCCTCTCGAGAGAGCCAGCCAGGGTTACTACCCCATCTCTAGAATATAGGTCCCACCGAAAATTTAAACATGATACCCGAGGCATCGACTATATACAGAGATAGTGAAGAAAATAGATTAATCAAGTGACTAGTAACGATGTTAGTAAGCAAATAGACAAACTAAAGCCTAATTAGTTACCAGGTCCCGATGAGATTTTACCAGAGTATTAAAGGAATGTAAGGAAGAGCTTAGTATGCCCTTAGAAAATTGTTTAACATGTCCTTAAAAACAGGTGACGTACCAAAATCCTGGAGGATAGCGAATGTAATACCTATTTTCAAGAAGGGAGATAGATCACTATCCTCTAACTACCATTCAATCAGTTTACTATCAATTGTAGCCAAATTACTGGATGCAATAATTTCAAACTCTATTCAAAATCACCTGGAGAAGCTCAAGTTGAATCAATGATTCCCCACATGGCCTCACAAGCGGGCATTCATGTCTATTAACATTCTTTTTAGCTGTTTTCGAATCAGTGGACGAGGGGCACAATTATTATGCGGTATATCTCGACTTTAGCAAAGCCTTCGACAGAGTCCCCCACGAAAGACTAATAAGAAAAGTGGAGGCTCGTGGAATTGGAGGAGACATTCTAAAATGGATTAGGACCCAGTTACAGGACAGGAAACAGCGAGTAAGCATTAACGGCACTAAATCCTAGGTGAGTACCCCAAGGCTCAGTACTTGGACCATTATTATTTATTATATACATAAACGTCATAGATATCAGCGTAGACAGCAACATAAGTAAATTTGCTGATGACACTAAAATAAGGCGTGTAATTAAATCTGACGAGGACTCCACAAAACTACAGGAAGATCTAAAAAAAAATTTCGAATGGTCTGAAAAATGGCAGAAGAAATTCAATGTGGACAAATGTAAAATTCTTAGTCTAGGAGATGTAAACAGAGAAACCAGATACCAGATGAACAACTATGTAATACAGAAATCCGACTGAGAGAAAGATTTAGGAGTAATGATAAGTAGGAATCTTAAGCCGAGTAAACAATGTGTATTTGCTCGAAACAAGGCTAATAAAGTACTTGGGTTCATACAAAGGAGTGTTAGTTACAAGACTAGAGAGGTCATCCTACAGTAAAACTATATCTTGCGCTTGTGAGACCTCACTTGGATTATGCAGTTCAAATCTGGTCACCGTATTACAGAATGGATATAGAATTCTTAGAAAGATTTCAGAGGAGAATTACAAGACTAATCCCGGACATTAGGAACCTTGAGTACAGAGACAGGTTAAAGCAAGGTCAATATAGAGAGGTCAGCCATTTGTAACGGGCCGTTTCTTTCTCTTTATATACAGTACCTTATATTCATATATATTCTTATATATTCTTATATAAGTAACTCTTATATTTCTCTGCTTATATTTTCCAAGTGAATGTTCTTCCTTTTCATTTTCTTTCATATATATTATATTCTCTCCAATTTATTTTGTTCTAGTTATATTCTAAACCATGGATTAATCTGGGAACCATGTCTTTCTTATTACCACACTTATTATACTTACAACGGTAACCTGCCACCACCCAGACTTTTTATTAGAATATAACATATCTTAGTTAACTGTTAGGTAGCGAGCTTCTAGGCACGTGAGTTAGTTATTTTCTGAGAACCAATGTGTGAAAGGATAGAGTGGTGATACTCGTAGTCTACCAATTCAACATTTATTAACACAAGGAGTGAACAATATGTTAATGAAGTACACTCAACCCTGACTGGACCACTCAGGTCCCACTTTATCATTCATAGGACAGGGCTTCAGTTACTTATTATATCATTAAACAACTTCAATTACTTATGATGTCATTAAACAACTTCAATTACTTATTATATCATTAAGCAATCATTATATTATGTCATTGTCACTACAGATGGCTGTATGACACACTGGGCAATATCCCGAATTAAAATACTATTTATAACAACACGTTATTTCGGAATGCAGAACAGGGTATTTCTCCCTAAATTGATGTACTCAACTCACACAACATATTTACTGATACCATCAATTGTTATGGGATCACTACTCAACCTGTTATTCATCACCAATCATATATTATCACCAATCATATACAACAACAATAATACTTAGGCCCATATAACTGTAAGGAGTGCCCCAGGGTGTCGCTGGTTTCACCACAACAAATGAAAAACGCTGTTAAGGTCGGTTGGAGTCCAATACCACGCGAGGGAGCTCGGACTTAATTCCCAAGGTGCAAACTCGCACAGTTTAATCTTGCCAAATTAACGCCATCTTCCAATGCAGCCAGCTGGTATGCAGTTATCGGTCCCCGGGAGCTGCTGGATATTCCACTAACATACACTGTGCCTGGAGATACGATGAGTCATAAAGGCAAGCATGAACTTAGCATGCTTCCCAGTTGGGCACTGTAAACGCTTCTGCGCTTCACCTTGAACAGGATGTAAGGGGGGTGCCCAATAAACTAGCCCCCTCCTGGGCAATCTGTAATCTGTAATCTGTCCGAGGGGGGCGGGAGTCATGACGTCATGTGAGCCACTCAGCCTGCGTCTCTTTGTACTTGACAAGTTGACTCCCAGTCTTACCCGGTCCATTTGTGTGTACACACCACTGTCCGAGGCTTTAACTTTGAGAAGCGAAGGCCCCAAATGTTTTAAATATTTGAGAACTAAAAAAGGAATTCCTTTGCCGAGTAAAACAACGCTTAATGAACGAGCCAAGAATTTTGTATCCGAACCTGGCATCTTACACTCTGTGCTGTCACTCATGAAGACAAAGTCTAACACTTTTAGTCCACTTGAAAGGTTAGAAGAGCTTGAGCAAGTAAGACAGAGTATGGTTTAGCATACAAACTAAGTGAAAGGCATTTAAATGTATGGGGGGCAGCAACGACAGCGGGTTAAATATGCAGTCCAATTGTTGTCAAAAACATGCTCTAGCTCACTGAAATATCTTGGAGAAAGAGGATTACTGGAGAGTTGAAATTGGAAGGAAACTTCTGTTTTCATAAATCTGGTGGAAAAATAATTTGACATTATGAATTCTTCTTATAAGTTTGGTGAAAAACAATCACTTAATGTATTTGGAATTAATTTATGTGACCAAGTAAATGTTCTGCATAGAATGATTGAAGTGGTGACAACACTGAAGGTAAAAAACCGACTGTTGAAAGGCCTTGACAAGTTTCAGAAAGGGGTAATATTACCATCTCGGTTGTACAAAATGCTCCAGAAGTCTTTTAATCCTGAATTCATTCTAACTAGAAAACTAAATCTAGATTGTCTGGAGCATTTCTTTGAGTGCATAAGACAGATGCATGGAACCTACGACCATTCAAATAATGTGAATTTTGAGTTCAGGCTCAAGAAGTTACTCCTGGGAAAAAACGTTTCACTAATTTCTGAGAAATCTAAAACAATTAATGATAATTTTGACTGCTTGTTAAGAAATATTGGTCTTAGACAAACAAATAATAAAAGTGCACCTTTCAATGACAGAGCTGGCAGTAGAACTCTATATAACTAATCAATGTTTCAAAGACTTGGAAATTGGCAATACAGTAGAAAAAAGTTAAATGATGAGTTTAACGAAAACCTGGGAGAGTGTATAAACCCTGACAAAAAAGACGGTAAAGCAATAGATTTAGTCATAGAAGAACATAAGAAAATAAGTAGTTTGCAATAGGCCGGTTGGCCTGTGCATGGCAGCTCCTATCGAGAGTTACTATCACTCTCTATCATCCATGAATCTATCTAGCCTCCTTTTGAAACTTTCCAGCGTTCCAGCACTTACTACAAAGTTGCTAAGCTTGTTCCACTCGTCCACCACCCTATTTGTGAACCAGTTCCCTCCTATCTCCCTCCTAAACCTAAACTTATCCAACTTAAATCCGTTGCTCCGAGTCCTATCCTGCTCGGATATTATAAGAACTTTATCTATATCCCTTTATTGATTCCTTTCACCCACTTAAATACTTCTATCATATCTCCCCACACTCTTCGCCTTTCTAGGGAATGCAAGTTTAGTTTCTTTAACCTATCTTGATATGGAAGGTTTCTAAGTCCCGGAATCATTTTCGTCATTCTTCACTGCACCGACTCCATTGAATTGATATCCATTCTATAATAAGGGCACCAGAACTGGACCGCATAATCGAGGTGCGGCCTGACTAGCGCAAGATATAGTTGCAATAAGACCTCTGCCCTCTTATTACTTACACTTCTAGATACAAAACCCAATACTCTGTTTGCCTTATTTTGAACATTAACGCACTGTTTTCTAGGCCGTAGGTCCGCACTTACAAGTACTCCTAAGTCTCTTTCACAAGTCGACTTCTCTAGGTTGATGTTTAGGCTGTATACATTGACACTTCCAATTTTAAGTACGCTGCACTTGCTGGTGTTGAATTTCATTTGCCATTTTTCAGACCACCCCTGCAGTTTATTTAAATCCTCCTGTAGTGCATTTGCATCCTGTCCTGAATTAATCTGCTGCCCTATTTTAGTGTCATCTGCAAACTTGCTTATGTCACCGCTGATCCCAGTATCTAGATCGTTTATGTAGATTATGAACAAGAGTGGGCCTAGTACTGACCCCTGGGGAACCCCACTGGTTACACAGCCCCACTCAGATTTAACACCATCTACGCTGACCCTCTGCGTTCTAACGGTGAGCCATGATTTTATCCAATTTAAAACTTTCCCCTAGATACCATGAGCCTTAACTTTTCTCAGAAGCCTCTGATGCAGTACTCTGTCAAATGCTTTGCTAAAGTCTAGGTATATAACATTGTAATTTTCGTCATTATCTACTACCTCGAAGACTTTCCTAAAAAACGTCAGCAGATTTGTTAGACAAGATTTTCCCTTTGTAAACCCATGTTGAGAGTCGTAGATTTATTTGCTTTTCTCTAAATGAGATTGGATGCTATCTGCTATAATTGATTCAAGAAATCTCCCCACTACTGACGTCAAACTAATCGGCCGGAAATTTGACACTGATGCTCTGTCTCCCTTTTTGAATATGGGTACTACATTTGCCTGTTTCCACAAGTCTGGCACAACTCCCGTGTTTAATGATTTTGTAAATAAATTTACGAGGGGTCCGCTAATCTGTCCTGCACTCTTTCAAGATTCGAGGGAAAATTTCATCTGGCCCTGGGGATTTTGTCTTCTATAGTTTATTTATGCTCTTAAGAACATCCTCTTTTCTGATTGTGATATTCTTTAATTTCTCTTCTTCCTTTCCCTTAAATATCAGTTCCACCTCTGGAATTTCCTCACAAATTTCTTCTGTGAAAACTGATAAGAAGTAGCTGTTCAATGCTTTGCTTATTTCTTCACTGCCATTGATCACTTCCCCCCTGACCTTAAAGGCCCAACTTTGTCCTTGACCTTTGTTCTATATACCTGGAAAAATCCCTTGGGATTCGCCTTGGATTCTCTTGCTATTCTGATTTCATAGTCTCTCTTTGCTTTCCTTACATTTTTCTTAACATTCCTAGGTAGTTCATTATACCTATTTCTGAGATGCTCCTCCCCTCTCTTTAATTTCTTATAAATTCCTTTCTTTATTCCTATGTCATGTTTAAGTTTTCTGGTCATCCACCTTGGCTCATTCTTATTTGAAGATCTTAGGTACGTTGGTGGCTATAGTGTAAGAAGGTTTTGTGTGAAATACCCTCACTTAGGCCACAAAGTCACTGAGTGCACATCCATGACCAAGACATGGACAGAAGAAATAAACAGAGGTGAACTGTATGTTCCTTCTGACACCCTATTAACCATTATGAGAGTCGTATTTAAGGCTGTACATGTGCACAGTCTTAAGGAGGGGAAGGACTGTTTCAACACAATTGTGTCTGAGATAGAGAGTTGATGTTCCCCAGGATGTTTTATTCTTCTTTGCCAAAATATCTGTGTTCTTTAAACTGAACAGTAGTATTAGGATAAATAAGAAAACAAGTAAGAATAGCAGAAGTGAAAAAAAAATGATATTGTCAAATGATAGAAGGAAAAACAGATTGCCTTGGGTTATAGTTGATGTACTGTAATTCATATACAGGGTGTCCATAAGTGATTACCCTGATTAAAACATGAGAGCATACTGTTTTAGGGTAACCATTTATGGACACCCTGTATGTTATTTATATATAACCTATGTGTGTAAATAAAATATAAGTTGTCATGATATATTTATTCCCCTTTTAGATGCATACACACTAATACGGAAACATTTCAGAGGAGGCAGTTATGAACTCAAGTGCACAGATAAATTGCACTGAAATAAGCGTAGGAATTTCAGAAAGTTAGTAAGAATATTCAAATAATGCCGGCTGTCCTTTCCTCCACAATGAAGGGACGAATGTGGCCAGACCCTTTATGACACCCTTTTAGATAGCCTCTCTTTCTATAGCTACACCTTTCTCCTTCTTTCCGAGCTAAGCCCTCCTATACCAGGATATAGGAAACGAGGTTATGATAATGATAATGTAAAGA
>NW_024728826.1:0-13664 GCF_018991925.1 Homarus americanus | reverse complement strand
AACCTACTGTTACCTCACCCCCCGGAGTAATCAGTCGAAAACCTCCCGACCCCTCCACCTTGACCTTGCCTACACCTGACTTTTCCCACACGACTACGATGAACTCCCGAACCTCCAAAATCCGAACCAAACCCAATCTTCCCCTAACACCTCAGACTCCCAAGAATAAAATGGCTGCCCATCCCCCCACTGAAATGGTGGTCAAGACCACTAGGCCTAAGAGGAAAAACACCTCCCCCCTTTCTTCCTATACACCTGACTGCAAAAGAATTATAAAATACACACATCCAACTAAATCTATAATTAAAGTAAATCTATTCGGCACTACCCCAAAGAAAACAGGAAACAACCCCGACACGAACCTAGCACACTCCACTCCTCTTCCCGACTCCCCGACACACACAGTCACGTAACCGCCCATCCCTCACCTACATACACCTCACTCAGACCTCGCTCACAGTCACTCGACAAGTTAGACCTCATCCCTGCACCCCAGAATTTCAATCTCATATAAGTAACATATTATACAACATGATCACCATTATGCAATACAACTGTAGAGCATATCACTCAAATAGACATGCCATCTCTCTCCTCATACAAGAACACAACCCAGACATCCTCCTCCTCAACTCAATATGCACAGACACCAAAATCAAGCACTTCGGCTACACAAGCAGACAATCACCCCACGAACTATTCGAGGGCGTTGCAATCCTCATCAGATCCTCCATGAAACACGAATTCATCACCAACTTTGCCTTCAAACACTTCATGGCCGCCAAGATCTACACTCAACACGGACAGATTATCATCTGCACAACATACTCAAGACCTAACTCGCGTATCCCATTCACAGACCTAAACTCCATCTTTAACAACTCACACCTACCTGTAATACTAATGGCCGACCTCAATGCACACCACACCGCATTCCAACACAACCGCATCGACCCCCATGGCCAACAACTACACGCCTTGGTCACTCACAAAAACCTTCACCACATTGGCCCTTTCTTCCCCACATTCTACGCTGCTCACGGCAAAGGCACTCCAGACATCGTCATCACCAACACCCCTGCCCTCCAATTCCAACACTACATCACTCCCGACCCCCTATCAGGCTCAGACCACATTCCCATCACTCTTCACCTCTCCAACAATCCCATCCTCCTCCCAGCAACCTCACCTCAATACCAGTATCAACACGCAGATTGGGATGCCTTCAAGAAAACACTCTCTGAACAACAATACACTCTCAACCTCGAACACCAACCCACTAGGATGATTGAGGAAACCTGGACACACCTTTTCAACACTATCACCGCCATAGCAGATACCCACATTCCTAAACACCGGTTCAAGAGAAAATACTCCTTCACACCCACCATAAGAACTCGACGCCTACTTCACTGCTACAGGACACGATTCGAACTAAACAAACTTAACCTAGCACCAGTTTACACAGACATCTCCACACTAAGAACACACATCATCCACAGCCTCCGCCAAGACCATGAGGTTCACTGGGCAAAACTCGTAGAGGCTGCCCAGGAACACAGAACACATGACCCCCGAGAATTTTGGCAAAGGATCGCCAAGCTGAAAGGAACTGCAAAACCCCCTTTGATCACCTGCTAGTAAATGGTAAGAAAATCAATGAGCCAGCCGACGTAGCACAAACACTAAAACAACACTGGGAACACATTTTCCACCCACACCCCCCCACACAACAAAGGTACATCTTAAACCACATAAACAACATCACCACACACATGCAAACACTTCACGACAGAACAACTCCTGACAACACAATAGATACCTCCACTCTCACACAGGACCACACCCTCACTGCTCCTTTCACCCCAACAGAAGTCGCACAAGCACTGGACAAAACCAAAAAGAAAACACCGGGTGACAGCAATATTGGTCAAGCAATCCTGAAGCACCTGCCCTCAGAAACAGTCACAGCCATTACATACCTCTACAACACCCAACTGGCTACAGGATACTTCCCAAAGCTCTTTAAGACAGCCACAGCCGTCATGATACCTAAACCAAACAAAAACCCAACAGATCCTCAAAACTACAGACCGATCAGCATACTAGAAGTCTTAGGCAAAACTTTTGAAAGACTATACAACACCCGCCTCAGATACCACCTTGAAGATGAACAACTACTGTCCTACAAGCAGTTCGGCTTCAGAGCACTCCACTCAACTCAAGACGCACTCAATATAATCACAAACTACCTCCACATGAACAAAGATGCATACAAGATAGCACTCATTACAAAAGACGTACAAAAAGCCTTCGACACAGTTTGGCACGATGGATTAAAATACAAGATATGCACCAATTTTAACCTCCCTCAAAAATCACAACAATTACTATGTAACTTCCTAACAGACAGAAAAATGAGGATAAAAGTCACACCTGCCTACTCTGACCACTTCACACTGCATGCAGGAGTCCCACAAGGATCAGTCCTGTCCCCAACACTATACATTCTTTACACAAACGACTTACCCGACCCCTTACACATCGACTCTCTGACAATACAGTACGCCGACGATGTAACCCAACTAGTCAGACACAGAACTCTTGATCACCTAACAGACAAAGCTAACAGGGAACTCGAACAAGTTACACAATGGGAACTCCGATGGCGAATAAAAACCAACCCGAACAAAGCACAAATCACCTACTTCGGCACCAAAAGACGACAACCACGTCACATTTACCTAAACCCCTACATCGCCTACCCTTCACCTATAACTATCAAACGAACAAACACAATCCTAGGAGTCACATTCAACGACACCCTCACCATGACACTACACACCAATATGAAGGCTTTGATCGCAAACAAAACACTCGGGAATATATACAGATTCAGAACCGCATCAATCAAAACCAAAACACACCTATTCAAAGCCCTCATACGCCCACTATTGACTTATGCACCTAACACACTCCAGCTAGCACCACCATCAAGCGCCAAGAAACTTCAAGTCATTCAAAACAAAGCACTAAGATTCATCCATAACACAAACTGGTCATCCTTCACCCGAAATAGTCATCTACATGAACTCAGCTCCGTCCCCCCACTTAACATCTACTGGAGACAACTAGGTGACAAACAAATAGAATCACTCCTCACTAATTACCCTCAATGGGAGGATTATTTCGACAACATCATACTCCCACGCAGATTCAGAGACAGAAATCCCTCCATACTAAACAGACCAAACACTCCCCTCCCACCTCCCTTATATTAATAACTTCCCTATAACCACACCAAACTATCTCTCCCCAAATTAAATCTAACCTCTCCTTAACCCTCACCCAACTATTCCTCCTCCCCCCTTCACCCAAACCCCGCCACCCTATAAACTCAAGACCCTCCGACAAAAAAAAAAAAAAAAAAAAAAAAACTAACCCACTCAGCACTGCACTAACCTCCCCAAACAAAAAAAGAAAAAACCCTAACAATCCCCCAAAATAAAAACCTAATGTACCCAGCCATTACTAGCAATCCCACACAAAATAAAAAATAACCATTCTACCACTAACTAACCACACCCTATCACTCCTCCCAAAACAAAAACCTAACATACCTAGCCGTTACTAGCAATCCCACACAAAATAAAAATAACCATTCTACCATTAACTAACCACACCCTATCACTCCTCCCAAAACAAATACCTAACTTACCCATCCCATACTAACTCAGATGACATGTACGTTTCCCTTAGCCAATAAGGTCGGTGAGAGTTCCACAGTGCCTGTACGCAAGCCCTCTCCCTCAAGAATGTTACCAACACTGTTTTATGGGCACCTCCCTTAGCCAATAAGGTCGGAGAGGTGTACCTAATAAAAACGGTACCAAATTGCAGACGACATTGAACGCCTCCTTTAGCCAGTAAGGTCGGGGAGGGGTGCAATGTACCTGTACACAAACCCTCTCCCTCAAGAATGGGGCCAGAACTCACAATACCTGCAAGAGCCTACCGCAATTGCAGAAGTCCTTTACTAGCCAAAGGGAAGAAAGAATGCAATGATTAACCCAACTCTGCCAACTACTAACAAAACCTACAATCCTCCCAAAAGAAAAACTTAACCCACCCAACCTTACTCACAATCCCTCCTATAAAAAAAAAAAAAAATGCTAACTCTCCATCCAATCACTAATCAACACCTTCAATCCTCCCAAAAGAAAAACTTAACCCACCCAATCGTACTCTGATCCCTCAAAAAAAAAAAAGAAAAAAAAAAAAAGAAAAAAGCTAACTCACTATCAATCACTAATCAACACCTTCAATCCTCCCAAAAGAAAAGCAATATGCCAGAGCAGCCTCCTAACAAGCCCTTCGACCCCTCCTAAAAAAAACCTATGACTCCAATGCAACTATTCGTAGCAACACAAATCATCACACCTAAGAATCGCCACATACTGCTCCGTCTATTAACAGCCTCCAGCCCCCCTCCCCCTCTCCTCTCCTCTCCTCCCCCCCTCCTCCCCGACAACCGAACCATACCTGACCTTATATCAATTACCTAACCTCGCCTCTCCCTACTACATTTCCACCAACACCGCTTACACTCCCCGCCGCCCCCTAAAGCAATTCCTAATTCACCTCAACTCTTATACAACCTCCACCCCCGCCAATCCCCAAACACAAACTCCCCCCCCTCCCACAACCAATCTCCAAACACAACACCCCCCCCACCCCCGCCAGACAAAGCCTCTCATAACACCACAACTCTCCAAAACCAAATCAAACATACCCAACCTCTATACCAGCCACTGTCAACATTATCGACCTAACTCAAGACTGAAACCAAACAACCTATATCTCACTCTCATCTCCGTTCACAATTTGACAAAGCTCAAATCTGTCCCCTGCTATTACTAAATAACTCTCCTACGATACACTCATCCTTCCTTACTACGAATACTTTGACATTTCAAGCTCAAAGATTCAAAACTCTTCCTCCAACTCTCTCCATTTCTCTCTGACATAGCTGAAAGACCCACAACTCTCAGAAACAAATCAAAACATACCCAACGTCTGTGACATCAAATTCTCAATAAAATCGACCTAACTCAAGACTGAAACCATTCAGCCTATATCTCATTCTCGTCTCCGTTCATAATTTGACAAAAAAGCTCAAATCTGTCTGCTGCTATTACTAAAAACTCTCCTACGATACGCTCATCCTTCCTTACTATGAATACTTTGACATTTCAAGCTCAAAGATTCAAAAACCCTTCCTCCAACTCGCTCCGTTCCTCTTTGACATAGCTCAAAGACTTTACCTTCATCTTTATCCAAACAACCCTACGACTAGCAAAATTTCTATATTTTCACCTTCTCTGTTTACTTTGATCGTGTGTGCCTGTGCGTCCGTCCACCTGCGTTTCTCGGCTTGCGCCGCCGCCGTGGCGGGACGGTTCTTCCTACGCTCTGCCAACACTGCCCGAGCTAAGACGACAATCAGAACACCCGCGTTGGCCCTTTGCTTGCTCGGACCTGCTCCCGCCCTCCCTCTGCCTCGTCCTGATTGTTGTTGTTGCACCCTCAGGGTGTTTAGCCACTGCACCTGTTCTCTCCTTTTAAAATTCACTTCCATCCTCCCTTTATTCTTCCTCTGAACCTCCTTCCCCCCTGTCACTAGCATATTTTTTTTCTTCGGCTATACGGTCGCAGTCGGGAGCAGTCGCAATCAGGAGCAGTAGCAGTCAGTCACAGAGCGAAGTGGAAGCCGGAGAAGGAACAGTCAGAGCTGATTGGCTAGTCATTGGACCTCTCCCACCTTCCCACGTTCCCTGGAAAACCCAAGCTCCTAACCTCCATTCTCCTACTGACAATTCTGTTGATTCGATCAACACATTGAGCCTCTCCTACAGTATCGGACCTCCCTTAGGAACCCCGAATGCTGCTGAGGGGCTTGGTGTGAAGAGAGAGTCGGCAGTGAGTTTTCAGACCTTTTTCTTCTACTCTAATCCTTCTCTTCCGTGCCGTGAAAGGACCTGTTCCCCTGTCTGAATACTGAGAGGACTCATCTGATTATATCCTCGCTGGGACGTTTTGTTGGTGAAGGATGGATCAGCACAACCTGTGATTCTTCATCAGAACGAGGTAGGGACTGTTAGGGGAGATCTCCATAAATCTCCAATTCAAACAGTTAACATGCCTTCAATTAAAATTAAAGTGGACCGTACCATCCAACCGTGCATGGACCTCACCTCACTTATTTTCCAGCTGACCTGTATATTTCAGATCCGTTCCTTCACCAATGACGACATTATCAAAATATTTGTACAAACTGATGAAGATGCCGACTTATTCCACTCCCCAGCAATGAACAACAGACTGAGGGACAATGGCCTAACGGTCCTCAGCTCACCCGAATACCGCGCAAAATGCACCCTCATATGTAGAAAAGTCATCCCTCAGATCCTTGACAACCCTAACCTATTGACAGAACTCAACTCACAAAACACCCCCCAAATGACATATGCAGCCCGGATGGGAACTCTCCCCATGTTAAAAATCACTACGGCTACTCAAACTGACGCCATCAAATTAAAATCATACGGAATTAAAATCGGCAGCAATATCATCCCCTCAAGAGACATTGAATTCCAACACTACATACAGGTACACCAATGTTTCAATTGCTACCAATTCGGGCACAACACCAACCGTTGCAGTAACACAATAACTTGCTCAAAGTGTGCCAATCAAGGCCACTCATACCGAAACTGCACTGCCACGGTAACTAAATGCTGCAACTGTAAAGGCCCTCACGCTGCTATCAGCAACAAGTGCAAAATCAGACTCGACAATAACACAACACCACTCCCTCCCCGCCGACCTTCACCTCCTACAGCACCCCCCACAGCACCACCTCCACCTCCCCACCACTCACTCCCTACTGCCACGGCCCTCCCCACCCGCACTTGCTGGACCACCAACGTGACCGCCCCCCCACCCTCCTCCGACATGGATGCAAAAATCACCACCATCATACTTCTGGCACATACCCTAAGCAACGGAAACAGGTCTCTTTTTCTGAAACTGGCAATTGATGGTTTGAGGGAGAACGGCCTCCCTACCATACACATTCCTGATTCCTTCAGAACCGGTCTCGACCTCATCTTCCCCACTGCCCCCATCCCCGACCGGACCAGCATGCCACCCCCTCCCCCCAGAGAAGCCACTGCAATCTCCCTCCGCCCCTCCACTTCTGCCATGCCCACACCTGACTTATCTCACCAACCTACTATTACCTCACCCCCTGGAGTAATCAGTCGGAAACCTCCCGACCCCTCCACCTTGACCTTGCCTACACCTGACTTTTCCCACACGACTACGATGAACTCCCGAACCTCCAAAATCCGAACCAAACCCAATCTTCCCCTAACACCTCAAACTCCCAAGAATAAAATGGCTGCCCATCCCCCCACTGAAATGGTGGTCAAGACCACTAGACCTAAGAGGAAAAACACCTCCCCCCTTTCTTCCAACACACCTGACTGCAAAAGAATTATAAAATACACACATCCAACTAAATCTATAATTAAAGTAAATCTATTCGGCACTACCCCAAAGAAAACAGGAAAGAACCCCGACACGAACCTAGCACACTCCACTCATCCTCCCGACTCCCCCACACACACAGTCACGTAACCGCCCATCCCTCACCTACATACACCTCACTCAGACCTCGCTCACAGTCACTCGACAAGTTAGACCTCATTCCTGCACCCCAGAATTTCAATCTCATATAAGTAACAAATTATACAACATGATCACCATTATGCAATACAAATGTAGAGCATATCACTCAAACAGACACGCCATCTCTCTCCTCATACAAGAGCACAACCCAGACATCCTCCTCCTTAACTCAACATGCACAAACACCAAAATCAAGCACTTCGGCTACACAAGCAGACAATCACCCCACGAACTATTCGAGGGCGTTGCAATCCTCATCAGATCCTCCATGAAACACGAATTCATCACCAACTTTGCTTTCAAACACTTCATGGCCGCCAAGATCTACACTCCAACACGGACGAATTATCGCCTCTGCAACATACTCAAGACCAACCATGTAAGCCACAGACCCTAAACTCATACTGCAACAACTCACACCTACCGCAACTAATACTAATGGCCGACCTCATGCACACCACCACACCGCACATTCCAACTTTACGACCCCTTGGCCAACAACTACACGCTTTGGTCACTCACAAAAACCTTCACCACATTGGCCCTTTCTTCCCCACATTCTACGCTGCTCACGGCAAAGGCACTCCAGACATCGTCATCACCAACACCCCTGCCCTCCAATTCCAACACTACATCACTCCCGGCCCCCTATCAGGCTCAGACCACATTCCCATCACTCTTCACCTCTCTAACAATCCCATCCTCCTCCCAGCAACCTCACCTCAATACCAGTATCAACACGCAGATTGGGATGCCTTCAAGAAAACACTCTCTGAACAACAATACACTCTCAACCTCGAACACCAACCCACTAGGATGATTGAGGAAACCTGGACACACCTTTTCAACACTATCACCGCCATAGCAGATACCCACATTCCTAAACACCGGTTCAAGAAAAAATACTCCTTCACACCCTCCATAAGAACTCAACGCCTACTTCACTGCTACAGGACACGATTTGAACTAAACAAACTTAACCTAGCACCAGTTTCCACAGACATCTCCACACTAAGAACACACATCATCCATAGCCTCCGTCAAGATCATGAGGTTCACTGGGCAAAACTCGTAGAGGCTGCCCAAGAACACAGAACACATAACCCCCGTGAATTTTGGCAAAGGATCGCCAAGCTGAAAGGAACTGCGAAACTCCCCTTTGATCACCTGCTAGTAAATGGTAGGAAAATCAATGAGCCAGCCGACGTAGCACAAACACTAAAACAACACTGGGAACACATTTTCCACCCACACCCCCCCACACAACAAAGATACATCTTAAACCACATAAACAACATCACCACACACATGCAAACACTTCACGACAGAACAACTCCTGACAACACAATAGATACCTCCACTCTCACACAGGACCACACCCTCACTGCTCCTTTCACCCCAACAGAAGTCGCACAAGCACTGGACAAAACCAAAAAGAAAACACCAGGTGACAGCAATATTGGTCAAGCAATCCTGAAGCACCTGCCCCGAGAAACAATCACAGCCATTACATACCTCTACAACACCCAACTGGCTACAGCCGTCATGATACCTAAACCAAACAAAAACCCAACAGATCCTCAAAACTACAGACCGATCAGCATACTAGAAGTCTTAGGCAAAACTTTTGAAAGACTATATAACACCCGCCTCAGATACCACCTTGAAGATGAACAACTACTGTCCTACAAGCAGTTCGGCTTCAGAGCACACCACTCAACTCAAGACGCACTCAATATAATCACAAACTACCTCCACATGAACAAAGATGCATACAAGATAGCACTCATTACAAAGATATTTCGCCGCTTCGACACAGTTTGTACGATGGATTAAAAGTACAGATATGCATAATTTAGCCTCCTCAAAATCACAACAATTGCTATGTAACTTCCTAACAGACAAAAAAATGAGGATAAAAGTCACACCTGCCTACTCTGACCACTTCACACTGCATGCAGGAGTCCCACAAGGATGAGTCCTGTCCCCAACACTATACATTCTTTACACAAACGACTTACCCGACCCCTTACACATCGACTCTCTGACAATACAGTACGCCGACGATGTAACCCAACTAGTCAGACACAGAACTCTTGATCACCTAACAGACAAAGCACACAGGGAACTCGAACAAGTTACACAATGGGAACTCCGATGGCGAATACAAACCAACCCGAACAAAGCACAAATCACCTACTTCGGCACCAAAAGACGACAACCACGTCACATTTACCTAAACCCCTACATCGCCTACCCTTCACCTATAACTGTCAAACGAAAAACACAATCCTAGGAGTCACATTCAACGACACCCTCACCATGACACCACACAACAATATGAAGGCTTTGATCGCAAACAAAACACTCGGGAAAATATACAGATTCAGAACCGCATCAATCAAAACCAAAACACACCTATTCAAAACCCTCATACGCCCACTATTGACTTATGCACCTAACACACTCCAGCTAGCACCACCATCAAGCGCCAAGAAACTTCAAGTCATACAAAACAAAGCACTAAGATTCATCCATAACACACACTGGTTATCCTTCACCCGAAATAGTCATCTACATGAACTCAGCTCCCTCCCCCCACTTAACATCTACTGGAGACAACTAGGTGACAAACAAATAGAATCTCTCCTCACCACTTACCCTCAATGGCAGGATTACTTCGACAACATCATACTCCCACGCAGATTCAGAGACAGAAATCCCTCCATACTAAACAGACCAAACACTCCCCTCCCACCTCCCTTGTATTAATAACTTCCCTATAACCACACCCAACAATTTCCCCCCAAATTAAACCTAACCTCTCCTTAACCCTCACCCAACGATTCCTCCTCCCCCCCCCCTCAATCCAAACCCCACGCCACCAACTCAAACTCAAGACCACTCCGACAAAAAAATAAATAAATAAATAAATAAATAAAATAAATAAATAAATAAATAAAAACTAACCCACTCAGCCTGCACTAACACCCCCCCCCTAAAAAAGAAAGAATAGACCCTAACAATCCCCCCAAAATAAAAACCTAACATACCCAGCCGTTACTAACAATCCCACACAAAATAAAAAATAACCATTCTACCATTAACTAACCACACCCTATCACTCCTCCCAAAAAAAATACCTAACTTACCCATCCCATACTAACTCAGATGACGTGTACGTCTCCCTTAGCCAATAAGGTCGGGGAGAGGTGCACAGTACCTGTACGCAAACCCTCTCCCTCATGAATGTTACCAACACTGTTTTATGGGCACCTCCCTTAGCCAATATGGTCGGAGAGGTGTACCTAACAATATGGTACCAACATACAGATGACATGAACGCCTCCCTTAGCCAATAAGGTCGGGAAGGGGTGCATTGTACCTGTACTCAAACCCTCTCCCTCTAGAATGGGACCTGGAACTTAGAATACCTGCAAGAGCCTACAACGCAATTGCAGAAGTCCTTTACAAGCCAAAGGAAAGAAAGAAAGCAATATTTAACCCAACTCTGCCAACCACTAACAAAACCTACAATCCTCCCGAAAAACTTACCCACCAACCTCTAATCCTCCTAAAAAAAAAAAAAATGCTAACTCTCCATCCAATCAACACCTTCAATCCTCCCAAAGAAAACTTAACCCACCCAATCTTACTCACAATCCCTCCCCAAAAAAAAAAGCAAACTCACTATCCAATCACTAATCAACACCTTCAATCCTCCCAAAAGAAAAACTTAATATACCCGACCTTTCTAACAAGCCCCTTCGACCCTCCTAAAAAAAAAATAAATAAAAAAAAACAAATAAATAAATATAAAAAAAAACTTATGACTCAATACAACTATTCATTAGCAACACAAATCATATCACACCCTAAGGAATCCTTACATACTATAAATTAACCCAACAACCTCCAAAGCCCTCTCCTCGCCTCCCCTCTCCTCTCCTCTCCTCCCCCCTCCTCCCGACAACCGAACCATACCTGACCTTATATCAATTATCCTAACCCTCCCCCTCTCCCCTTACTACATTTCCACGCAAACGCATACACACTCACACAACAACCCCCCCGAAGCAAAAAAGTAATTCACCTCAACTCAACATACAACCTCCACCCCCGCCAATCCCCAAACACAAACTCCCCCACCCCTGCCAGACAAAGCCTCTCATAACACCACAACTCTCCAAAACCAAATCAAACATACCCAACCTCTATACCAGCCACTGTCAACATTATCGACCTAACTCAAGACTGAAACCAAACAACCTATATCTCACTCTCATCTCCGTTCACAATTTGACAAAGCTCAAATCTGTCCCCTGCTATTACTAAATAACTCTCCTACGATACACTCATCCTTCCTTACTACGAATACTTTGAGATTTCAAGCTCAAAGATTCAAAACTCTTCCTCCAACTCTCTTCATTTCTCTCTGACATAGCTGAAAGACCCACAACTCTCAGAAACAAATCAAAACATACCCAACGTCTGTGACATCCAATTCTCAATAAAATCGACCTAACTCAAGACTGAAACCATTCAGCCTATATCTCATTCTCGTCTCCGTTCATAATTTGACAAAAAAGCTCAAATCTGTCTGCTGCTATTACTAAAAACTCTCCTACGATACGCTCATCCTTCCTTACTATGAATACTTTGACATTTCAAGCTCAAAGATTCAAAACCCTTCCTCCAACTCGCTCTGTTCCTCTTTGACATAGCTCAAAGACTTTACCTTCTTCTTTCTCCAAACAACCCTACGACTAGCAAAATTTCCATGTTTTCACCTTCTCTGTTAATTTGTTCGTGTGTGGTCTGTGCGTCCGTCCACCTGCGCTTCTCGGCTTGCGCCGCCGCCGTGGCGGGGCGGTTCTTCCTCCGCTTTGCCAACACTGCCTAAGCTAGACGACAACCAGAGCACCCGCGTTGGCCCTTTGCTTGCCCGGACCTGCTCCCGCCCTCCCTCTGCCTCGTCCTGATTATGATTGTTGCACCCTCAGGGCATATTGCCTACCCCCTCACGCAAGCGGTGTTTAGCCACTGCATCTGTTCTCTCCTCCTAAAATTCACTTCAATCCTCCCTTTATTCTTCTCCTGAACCTCCTTCCCCCCTGTCACTAGCATTTTCGATCGATCGGCTGTACGCTGATTGGCTGGTCGGAGTGCGGCCGGAGCTCAGTTGGAAGTTGTAGGGGAGAGTAGCCACTACAAAGTTATGTACGTTTCTTTGCCTTAATGTGGAAAACTAAACTAAATCGAACAACTACTTCTGGTGGTAGTGTTGTTCTCAGACATTATCAAAACTAAACAAATACTTCAGTTTAAGTGGACATAAATAAACAATATAACAGCTCACCATAACACACACTGGCTCCGTCCTGTGAGGCTGTGACTGGGGAGTCTGGCGACTAATGTTATAAAACAACTGATAAGTTATCAGTGATAACCAATATTATTTATCATTAATGATAAAAATAATTATTCAAACACACAACATTAATTAACTAAAATAATTAATATAAGGTATTTTTCTTAATATATTTTGGTAATTATGAAGTTATAAACATGTAAAGAAGAACTGTGCAGTGTTCACTGTTCCGGGTACATTTGAAACATTAATTATCGTCCTTGTACAGGATGAGAACAGGTGAATTGATAAACAAAGGTGTCTCCTACTGATGGTACCGTACTGAGATGGTACCATACTGTACCGTGCTTAGATGGTACAGTACTGTACCGTGCTGAGATGGTACAGAACTATACCGTGTTCAGATGGTACAGAACTATACCGTGCTGAGATGGTACAGTACTGTACCGTGCTGAGATGGTACAGAACTATACCGTGTTCAGATGGTACAGAACTATACCGTGCTGAGATGGTACAGTACTGTACCGTGCTGAGATGGTAC
>NW_024728825.1:0-8729 GCF_018991925.1 Homarus americanus | reverse complement strand
TGCCTGCTCGTAGCGAGAGATTGCGGAACTAGGCCTATATGATATTAAATGTGATTTACCGAATTAATAATGATGCGATTCATGAAGTTAGGGACTATTATTGAATTTGAAATTATTATAGATCGTTTAGCAGTCTGAATAATGTTACGGGTGTCCCAAGGAGGTATTAGTTAGGCGGTAAATATATCACGTAGGCCCAAGCTAGCGCCTTGGGGAGACACGACGCTGGCTAGGCCAGTCCCGGAGAGCATTCACACAGACAAGACGTTCCGCGCGTCCATCAGAAATAGTCACGTGGCCTAGTCACCTGTGCTGCGCTATTGCAGTATAACAAGTAAGTCTCATTCGATCTCAGACAGGGTTAGATAGGGCAGTGATAAAGTAAACTAGAGCTAACAGTGAGTTCATTTCAGGCTCTGTCAGAAACCCACTGATTGGAGCGACTGGTTGACTGGAGTTAACCTGCTGACCGCGCAGTATCGATCGTCGCTGATATCGGAGGGTATGACGCCATTGACCCATCAGCAGGCCCGTCACGGTTTAGCAGGGTGCAGCAGCACTCGAGGAACGAGTGCCCTGACAAATTAAAACGACACGACCAGTACCGGCAGCGGGTGATCACGCACCACCCGTGCACAACCATATGTCCCGAGTAAAGGAAAAGAAACCTTCTTACAATGGGAAGTTTAAAGTTTTCTTCCAATTGCATACAAGGTCTGATTGGCTCACTCCCTTCCGCTTTATGGACGCACTGGGAGTACACTGAGGCTATCTGAGTAAACTAATGGTCACACACTGAGACCGTGAGTCTAGGTCTCTAGGAGATACCTAGAGGAACATTTTCCCTCCCTTATTACGGGTGTAGTTAACACCATTCCTCAGACTGATATTATCTTGACGTGTGTAGTTTAACAGTTTCTAAATAATTTTGATAATATTGTTTTGAATGTTTGTGCCATTAAGTGGAACCAGAGTGATACTGTGATTTGATTCTTTTAATGCCTCTAATTGTTCTTCATAATTCTGATCTCAGGTATAACCTTGTTCCCCAGAGTAGTGGTTAAGTTAGGTTAGGAAGTGTACATCTGTTGGGGTGCTATAATTTTGTTGAGTGCCCTTAAGGCCTATTCATTGTAGAGTATTTAATTTCTTATATTTTATTACCATTCCTCAGTGACTGATATTATTTTGTTGAAAACCCTTAAGGCCTATTCATTGTGGAGTATTTAATTTCTTATTTTTAGTACCATTTCCTAAGTGACTGATATTATTTTGTGAAAGCCCTTAAGGCCTGTTCATGTGTGCAAGCAACATTTCTTAATACTTCAAATTTATTGTTGCCTGTGTTTCTAATAATTTCTATGTCATTTATAACTTTTATTCCCCAGAGTAGTGTTTTAAGTTTAAGTTAAGAGGTGCGCATATTGGTGTACCATTATTTGATTGTGTTTGTAGTGTTGGAGGGAATATAAGTGTCTAAATTTTACAGTGTGTCTCATTCATCCCAGTCACAGACGCTATCCTTCCACGGGTCACGGACAGTTCATTTTGTGTAGTAGATTCAAGTGTTCTTGTGCTGGTTCGGGATTTTTCTCAAAGGGGCGCTTCCACTGCCTTTACCATCTATTAAATTTTAATAAACCCCAAGTCAAGTGAGAAATTAAAGTCCAGCAAATTCCCACCGGTTACAAATGGTAGCAGAGCGTAGTTTTTAATGTCGTGACTGATAGTACTGTGGTTGGGATAATGAACGCCATCATGTGTTGGTTAGCAATGGTAGGGATTGAACTCGCACTGATGCTCATCCTTGTGCCCGGACTGAGTTGGTTAGGCTTGACAGTAGAGATGTGTATGAGGAGGAAGAGAGACGGCCGCGGGACATTGGTGCAGCTGAGAGAGGAGTTTGGAGACCGAAAGAGGGATTATCAAGCACAGGTAAACAGGTTCAAGTGGGAGTCTCAGGCACACATTCAACGGTTCAGGGAGGAAACAAGGGGTGAATGTCAGGCACACGTCCAGCAGTCAAGGAAGTGTGAGGTCCAAGTGGGAAATATAGGGGTACGTAAGTAGTTCAGAGAGGTTGATCGAGCCCTCCAGCTGAGAGACAAGACGAAGCCGACCGATTGCAGTTTAGGGTGCATGGTAATGAGAAAAGGTAGGTTGTAGGGGGTGAGTTGGAGGAGTTGTGAGTAGGGCAGAGGGGATTGGAGAGATGGTTAGGTCAGAGATGTGCGTTGAGTAGTGGTTGCTGTCATGAGCGGGATTGAGTTGCTGTCATGAGCGGGATTGAGAGTACGGTTGTAATGTCCAGGGCCTCACTAAGATGGACTGGTACATTTTCAGAGGGTTGGTCTGCCGGCATGAGGTTCGGAGACGTGGACTGAGTATTTTTTTGACACTGGTTCCTCTTAGCTCAAGGGCCAGGCAAAAGGAGAGCATGTTTGTTTTGGACTGAGTATTGTTTTGACACTGGTTCCTCTTAGCTCAAGGGCCAGGCAAAAGGAGAGCATGCTTGTTTTGGACTGTGTATTTTTTTGACACTGGTTCCTCTTAGTTCAAGGGCCAGGCCAAAGGAGAGCATGTTTGTTTTGGGCTGGTATTAATTTTGACATTGGTTCTCTAGTTAAGGGCCAGGCAAAAGGGGAGTGTGATGTTCTGGTTGGATTGAGTTGGGCTAGGAAGAAATGGAGTTGCTAGCTGCGAGTGGAATAGTACAGAGTTGAAGGTGGGTTCTAAGTTGTTCTCTCAGCACATGAGGGCAGTGCTGTCTTTTTTTAGGGGGGTCGAGTGTTAGCGGGAGAGAAAAGGAGAGAAGAGAAGACGGGAATGCTGCATTTAGCAAAAGGGGTGAGGTGCAGTCCTTAGAACAAAAATTTTAGGGGGGTCGTATGCATGTTTTCTCAGCACATGAGGACAGTGCTGTCTTTTTTTAGGGGGGTCGATTGTAATATTCAGAAATTTCAGAGTAATTTCAAATGCCCCGCCATGAGTGATACTGAGCGTTCAAGGTCATCTGAGGGGAGGGAGCGCTGCCTGCTCGTAGCGAGAGACTGCGGAACTAGGCCTATATGATATTAATGTGATTCATCGAATTACAATGATGCGATTCATGAAGTTAAGGGAATTTTTTATTGAATTTGGAAATTGTTGGACTGTTTGAAAGCAGTTCTGAATAATGTGGGCATGGCGTCCCGCCGAGCATAGTTAGGCGGGTAACATAATGTAGGACCAAGCAGCGCCTGGGAGACGATGCTATTAGCCAGTCCCGGGAAAGAGCAGCATTCACACAGATGAAGACGTTCCGCGTCCATCAGAAACAGTCACGTGCCTGAAGTCACCCAGCAAGCGCGCCATTGCAGTATAATGCAAGTAAGTCTCGCACGGGATCCTGCATTAGGTTATAGCAGCATAAAGTAAACCAGAGCCAACAGTGAGTTCATTTCAGGGTTTCCGTCAGAACCCACTTGACTGGAGTTGATTGGAGTTGACTGGAGTTGACTGGAGTTGACCGGAGTTGACTGCGAGAGATTGACTGCCGTTGATGATTGAGGGTGGCGATTGTCGCCATTGGACCGATCAGTGTAGGCCTGTCACTGTTTAGCGGGGTAGCAAAGGATCTCTTGAGTGAACGAGTGCTCCCGACAACTAAAACGAGACGGGACCAGCATCAGCAGTGGGTGATCAGTTCTTACCACTCCGGTGCACAACCCCACATGTCCCGAGCAGCTAGTGAAACCCTCTTGCTAACGGGAAGCTAAAGTTTCTCTCAACTGCACAAGGTCTGATTGGCTCACTCCCTTCCGCTTTATGGACGCACTGGGAGTACACTGAGGCTATCTGAGTAAACTAATGGTCACACACTGAGACCGTGAGTCTAGGTCTCTAGGAGATACCTAGAGGAACATTTTCCCTCCCTTATTACGGGTGTAGTTAACACCATTCCTCAGACTGATATTATCTTGACGTGTGTAGTTTAATAGTTTCTAAATAATTTTGATAATATTGTTTCATGTTTCAGCCATTAAGTGGAACCAGAGTGATACCTTTGATTTGATTTTAATGCCCAATTGTTCTTTTCAGTAATTGATCTCAGGTATAACCTTGTTCCCCAGAGTAGTGGTTGCTAGGTTAGAAGTGTATATCTGTTGAGTGATATTATTTTGCTGAAAGCCCTTAAGGCCTATTCATTGTAGAGTATTTAATTTCTTATCTTTTATTACCATTCCTCAGTGACTGATATTATTTTGTTGAAGACCCTTAAGGCCTATTCATTGTGGAGTATTTAATTTCTTATTTTTTAGTAACATTTCCTAAGTGACTGATATTATTTTGTGAAAGCCCTTAAGGCCTGTTCATGTGTGCAAACAACATTTCTTAATACTTCAAATTTATTGTTGCCTGTGTTTCTAATAATTTCTATGTCATGTATAACTTTTATTCCCCAGAGTAGTGTTTAAAGTTTAAGTTAAGAGGTGCGCATATTGGTGTACCATTATTTGATTGTGTTTGTAGTGTTGGAGGGAATATAAGTGTCTAAATTTTACAGTGTGTCTCATTCATCCCAGTCACAGACGCTATCCTTCCACGGGTCACGGACAGTTCATTGTGTGTAGTAGATTTAAGTGTTCTTGTGCTGGTTCGGGATTTTTCTCAAAGGGGCGCTTCCACTGCCTTGCACCATCTATTACCCAATAAACTCTAACCCCAAGTGAGAAATTAAAGTTCAGGTACCTGACTGCACATATATATATATATATATAGTATATATATATATATATATATATATATATATATATATATATATATATTTGTTTTTTTATGTATGTATATTCCAGAACAGGGAACATAAGTAGGCTAGGCTGGAAAACACTCATGCCTCCCTGGGCAAGCGTAAATAAAGCCTAAGTAACGCCCTGAATTCTGAGGGTAGAAGCACTTGAACTCATCCTATAGAAATTTAAATGTACTGAATCGAATTTGACAGACACGATTCCACAAAGCGGCATCATAAAATAAAGATTGCTCAACCAAAATATGTTATGTGTCCCAAAACAGAAATACGCGTTAACCAGTCGTCATGGGGGGGGGGGCAGACGAGCGCCCTGAGGCCCGGCTGAGGGTTGCAGGCGTTGACCGGGCCCCAGAAGTTCAGGGACGTCTGTATGCGCGCTCCGTGAGCAAGAGACTATGTGAGCTCGCCCCTTCCCACTCGTTCCTTATTTGATCTCAGGCACTGTTTTGATAGAGCGGAGAAAAATTTAACTGTAGTTAACAAAGTACTCCTTTTGCAGGGTCACAAGACCCCACTTGGTTGGTGGTTGATGACTGGTGGTGATTGTGGTTTGGAAGACATAGCTGGCTACTCACGGGGTGGACACCCACCCTGCCGGCGAGCAGACAGGCGTCCCTACCTACCAAACTACCGTGACTGACCGCAGAACTTGTTTGTGATCGACCTGGTTTATTGAATATCCCCACCTAGGTTCATACAACACCACAAGAACCACTCATACATCTCATCAGTCAGTCAGTGAAAAATCTTACAAACGGGAAATTAGAACCCCTCCCTCAGCTGGGCAGGATTCACCTGGTTGTACCCAGAGCTGGCCTTTCTAGGCGAGCTGACGGTCGCTCTCTTCCTGTCCATGGAGTACTGGGAGTAAACCATCTGAGTGCAGACTGAGTGAATAAAGGGTCACATGCTGGGAACGGGAGTTCTAGTGGTTACAGAGAAACATTCATCTCCTCAGTATTGGGTGTATGTGATTAAAATAGCCAAGTCCAGGTGTGGAATCAACGCTCCTCATCGTTGATTGCACACGTGGGTTGTAGGGGTTCCTCTTCAACAAAATTGGTTGATGCTGTGTCACCTTAAAGTACGAGTGTGCACAAAGTAGGCGGGGAAGCGGTGGCAGTAGGTTGCATGTTACGGGTGATGGTGGTGAAATATGATTAGAATAGCCAAGTCCAGGTGTGAAATCAACGCTCTTCAAGGTCGATTGCACACGTGGGATGTTGGGTTTTCTCTTCAAAAATTGATGAAAGGCTGCAGCACCTTAAAGTATGGGTGCATTCTGAATTTATGTGTGAAGCATGTTACGGGTGTTGGTGGAGAAATGCACTCATGACTCCTCAACCTAGAAAAAGTAATGAAAAAACAGCGTCGCACCTGCCTGACTGACGGGTCATGAGTGATTTCATCGGTTTCTTCGTGCCTGTAGCGAGTCCGGTGGTACAGTTTACCAAAGCGTGAAAGTTCGAACGCTCGTGCTTGGCTAGCGCGTAACCGCCGGAAGGATGGCAACGTACAGCGACATAGTTTTCCAGCGTAAATATAATGGTTAATTAATGCCTTCCTAAAGAAACCTTCGACATGGAACTAGGTCTGTTCCACGCTACGAATTTTGTGCGATTTTTCCACGAAGTTTGATGATAAACTATTGTGCCGTTTCAGCTGCCCAGAACAGACACACATACAGACACACGGCTATTCCTATAGTATATGAGATAATCATGGTCGTGGTTGTTATAATCATAGTCGTGGTTGTTATAATCATGGTCGTGGTTGTTATAATTATGATCGTGCTTGTTATAATCATGGTCGTGGTTGTGATAATCGTAGTCGTGGTTGTCATAATCATGTTCGTGGGTGTTATAATCATAGTCGTGGTTGTTATAATAATGGTCTTAGGTGTTATAATCATGATCATAGGTGTTATAATCATGGTCGTGGTTGTTATAATCATAGTCGTGGTTGTTATAATCATGGCAGTGGGTGTTATAATCATAGTCGTGGTTGTTATAATCATGGTCGTGGGTATTATAATCATGGTCGTGGTTGTTATAATTATGGTCGTGGTTGTAACAATCATAGTCGTGGTTGTTATAATCATGGTCGTGGTTATGATCATGGTCGTAGATGTTATAATCATTGTCGTGGTTGTTATAATCATGGTCGTAGTTGTTATAATCATTGTCGTGGTTGTTATAATCATGGTCGTGGTTGCTATAATCATGGTCGAGGTTGTTATAATCATAGTCGTGGTTGTTATAATCATAGTCGTGGTTGTTATAATCATAATGAGTATTATTTATAATCATGATAAATTAGATTGCTATAATCATAGTCGTGGTTATTTATAATCATAGTCGTGGTTGTTATAATCATGGTCGTGGTTGTTATAATCATGGGCGTGGTTGTTAAAATCATGGTCGTGATTATGATCATGGTTGTAGTTATTATAATCATGGTCGTGGGTGTTATAATCATCGTCGTGATTGTTATAATCATAGTCGTGGTTGTTATAATCATAATCATGGTTGTTATAATCATAGTCGTAGTTGATATAATCATTATCTTGGGTGTTATAATCATAGTCGTTGTTGTTATAATCATAGTCGTGGTTGTGATAATCATTGTTGTGGTTGTTATAATCATAGTCGTGGTTGTTATAATCATAGTCGTGGTTGTTATAAACATGGTCGTGGTTGTTATAATCATAGTCGTGGTTGTTATAATCATGGTCGTGGGTGTTATAATCATAGTCGGGGTTGTTATAATCATGGTCGTAGGTGTTATAATCATGGTCGTAGGTGTTATAATCATGGTCGTGGTTGTTATAATCATAGTGGTGGTTGTTATAATCATGGTCGTGGGTGTTATAATCATAATCGTGGTTGATAAAATCACGGTCGTGGGTGTCATAATCATGGTCGTGGGTGTTATAATTATAGTCGTGGTTGTTATAATCATAGTCGTGGTTGTTACAATCATAGTCGTGGTTGGTATAATCCTTGTCGTGGTTATGTTCACGGTCGTAGTTGTTATAATCATGGTCGTGGGTGTTATAATCATAGTCGTGGTTGTTATAATCATGGTCGTGGTTGTTTTAATCATGGTCGTGGTTGTTATAATCACAGTCGTGGTTCTTATAATAATGGTCGTGGTTATGATCATGGTCGTAGTTATTATAATCATGGTCTTGGGTGTTATAATCGTATTCGTGGTTGTTATAATCATGGTCGTGGTTATTATCATGTTTGTAGTTATTATAATCATGGTCGTTGGTGTTATAATCATAGTCGTGGTTGTTATGATTATAGTCGTGGTTGTTATAACCATAGTGGTGGTTGTTATAATCACAGTCGTGGTAGTTATAATCTTGGGCGTTGTTGTTATAATCATGATCGTGGTTGTTATAATCATGGTCGTGGATATTATAATAATAGTCGTGGTCGTTATATTCATGGTCGTGGTTGTTACAAGCATATTCGTGATTGTTACAATCATGGTCGTGGTTGTTATAATCACAGTCGTGGTTGTTATAATCATAGTCGTGGTTGTTATAATCATGGTCTTGGTTGTTATAATCATTGTCGTGGTTATGATCATAGTCGTGGTTGCTATAATCTTGGTCGTGGTTGTTATAATCATGGTCGTGGTTGTTATAATCATTATCGTGGTTGTATTAATCATAGTCGTGGTTGTTATAATCATGGTCGTGGGTGTTATAATCATCGTAGTGATTGATATAATCATAGTCGTGGTTGTTATAATCATAATCATGGTGTGTTATAATCATAGCCGTAGTTGTTATAATCATTATCTTGGGTGATATAATCATAGTCGTTGTTGTTATAATCATAGTCGTGGTTGTGATAATCATTGTTGTGGTTGTTATAATCATAGTCGTGGTTGTTATAATCATAGTCGTGGTTGTTATAATCAT
>NW_024728824.1:0-13961 GCF_018991925.1 Homarus americanus | reverse complement strand
ATCAATATTAAAACAAATATCTCAATGGCCCAATGATCTGTGGATTGTTTATATGATGAGCCTCTGTAAACGCACTTGTGAAGGGAACTAAACCCTCCACTGTAAATGAAGTAAGTTATC
The DNA here is from genome assembly GCF_018991925.1 of Homarus americanus. Classification (NCBI taxonomy): domain Eukaryota; kingdom Metazoa; phylum Arthropoda; class Malacostraca; order Decapoda; family Nephropidae; genus Homarus; species Homarus americanus. The sequence goes on along the minus strand of NW_024728824.1, from coordinate 13,841 downwards.
TGTAACACCACGTAGGCGATAGATAATGAATGACGTAATATTCACAGATTCTCAAAAGGAAGGAATCTCATATGAAAATCTTCTCACATTACTACCATTACTATTGACAGATACCCGTAAGTTAGGACGTAATGGTGAGTAGTGCCTCTACTACACCTTAGGATATACTGTACACTGTACAGCGTAACTCAAAGAGGATAAACAGCGTGTCTTAAAGAGGGTATACAGCGTGTCTCAAAGGCACCTGGGGGAAAGTTACCTACGAGAGAGAGAGAGAGAGAGAGAGAGGCGGCCAATCACGTGGTGTGTGTGTGTGTGTGTGTGCACGCACACATGGTAGTGTAATGTGTCGAGTGTGGTAGCATTATGTTAGTGTTAAGGTGCAAGCACTGTTTGCTCCCTCTCGCTTTCAGCTACCGCCGCTGGCTAGCCCTAGTGGCGAACAGGGAAACAACTTGCATAAGTCTTTCCCTGCCAATCCACAGCTGCTTCACCATCAAGACTCTTGTTGTGCCTCCTTGTGGCAACACACGGTAACTGGGTAACTCATGGGCCCAGGCTAGACCAGTAGGGGATCTCAGAGTAGCAGTGGGCCCCGGAGGGACGGCGCATAGACCCACTTGCATGTGGATTAGGGTGTGTCAATTTAGGGGGTGAACTGGCTAAATTGAAAATCGAGTAATTTGGTAGCAATTTATTGTAGTCTTTAAGCATGCAAAACAATATTCTGGCATAAATTTTTTTTTATAATAAGTCCTACCTACATCAAATGGATTTTTAAATGTACATATTTGTGAATTTATAACATAACCAGCGTTTGCACACATGTTACTGTTTCAAGTTTCAAATTATTATATTTTATTATCCGTAGTCTATTTGAAAGTAACCAATGCCTTCATACTCTCTTTGCTTTGGTTTCTTGTCATCAGTAGTCTGCTTGCTATTTGTGCTTTGATGTAACCTTCTCGCCTCTCGTGGCTGTAAACATGGCCCGCTGCTTCTGTGACCATTTTCACACATCTCTCCACACTTTGAGTGTGGGAAGGCCACTTCGGCACCTGCATTGGAGTCTCTTTAAGGTTTCTCAATTCTTGGCTAGTTAGACTTGTTGTCAATGGTGGCTCTAAGACTTCCAAACTCAAGTCAACCAATTCTGACAATTTGGTGGCATTGACGTTTATTGGGGGAACTTTTCTTGAATGAAACGAACAGTCTCCCAACTGGTCGTCATCTATTAGCGTTCCTCTAATCTTTAGAATGACTTCTACAGCCTCGGTTCGGAGATTGGTACATTGACTGCAAAGCATTGCTTGCAAAACTGCTTCTGATCGAGCATACCAAGCGGACCTTCTTGCCACAGGTAACACGATGTCCCTCACTACCTTCCTCTGTGTTCTTACTAGCTGCAATTGAAACAAAAGGTGATTGGGCCCATCCACCCACATAGGATTAAGTTTCACACTAAACCACTGGGAAGATAAACTCCAATAATAAATTCAACAATTAACCTCAAATTCTTCAGCACTTTGCCCTTCAATTCGTGTTTGGAAATCCAAATCCTGCAGAAACGAAGAGCTGTAGTTAACCAACGGCTGTGACTGACAGGTCCAATCTCCAAGAGAGCCAATGACTGAGGCACTTCTCCTGATCTTATTGCTTGGGCAATACGATAAGCATAGGATTGATCTGTGCTGAGATCTTTGATGACTCCTTCAGACAACGCCGGAAGGGGAGGGCCAACTTCGACCTTTGGAAAGGTTGTATTTATTTCTAGTTGTGTTGCTTCATCCAGCATGATGCCAAGGGGACCTGACCACTTGTTGTTGCTCTTTGTAGGACCATCAAGTTCCTGGATGAGATGACGAAGAGGTAGCTCGCCTGTATGTAAATCACATACAATCCAAACAAGTCTTCTTCCTAGTTTTTTCTCTAAATGCGTCATTACACCCCCCTGCCATCCGGTGTTCACTGCAGTTGAATCTCCACCAACAGCCTGCAGTGAACTGCCAAGTCCTCTCTCCTGAACCCAACATAAAATATGATCAGCAATGACCTCTGCATGTTTCTTCCCTTCTACTTCAGTTTCGGGAGCAAAGTGAAACAAAAACCGACCACCAGGCTCAGAACAGACAGAGTAGTGTTCTTCTTTGATGAGACCTGGAAACTTTCTGTTCACTCCCTCTACTTCTAGCAAAACTTTTGTGTCATCTATTCTTCCATCAAACAAAAGACAGGAGAGCCCTCCCTCGCTTAAATCTTTTTCATGCTGATCAGATATTTCCTTCATTATTTTTTCTTGTGCTCTTCTAATTTTATTATGATCTATCACCAAAGATACATCCTCTCGGCTGATGAGGCCTGCATCTATCCAAGCGGCAGTTGCAATTTCTGCAGCCTCACGAAGTCCAGCATGGTGGCGAATACTAGCTAAAGCAATGTTTGAAATATTTCTTGTGTTGTATTTCATTTTCTTTGGTAAAGGTTCAGATGGCTCTTTGGAACTATCATCTGATGTTGCTTCCTGTTCATCAGAAGAACTATCAAAGAAGTGATAAACATCTTGACACAGCTCTTCCTCTCTTTGGATGGCTTCTTCACTCTTCATTTTCTTCTTTTGTTCCCTCTCTCGGATTTGTTCTCTCTTCTTGGCATTAGCAATCTGCTTCTTTGTTTCTGAATAATCTATTGAACCCATTTGCATACTTCCTTGGCCTTCTGCCTTTGTCCTCTGTGCCTTTATAAATTCAAGCTCTAAAACAGGGATCTTCTTTTCACGAGGACAACCACAATCAATGTGGGAATTATTTTTCTCTTACCTGAGTGAGAACAGTTGGATTCAGAACATAATTGTATGGAGCACTTGCAGGTCAAAATGTCAAACAGAGTATCAAGTGTGTGCAGAAATTCATTTTTCCTGGCCAAGTTTCCTTTACCAAGTGATGTTTCAACTGCTTTGTGCCATAATTTCGTTAGTTTTAGCTCAATAGTTCGACACTGATTAATCACAGGTGGTTTGAATAGTGCATTAGCTTTTGTCCATTGATGCAGAAGAGGGACTATCATGTCATTTATGAGTTCTTTATCTGTATAGTTCCTTCTGTCCTTTGCATTTTTTTCTCGAAGGAGTAACCTAATCTTAGCATGTCTCTCACTGTTGGAAGTTCTGATACAGGAAGCTCCTTCCCTTTACCAACTAGCAGGCTCAAGTGGGTTGACAACTGACTTCTTGTCTTCAATTTTGACATCTTCACACTATCTGACAAATAGAAAAATATTTCAATGTTTCATAATTCAATTGTTGTTTCAAAAAATATCAATTTGTTTATCAAAAATGCTGTAACAGAAATAACATAATAATTTCTTAGAACATAATGTTTTATACAATGATATAAGTAACTGCGACAATCAATATGCCCTACTTACAATAATTAAAATGTAGAATTCGTCTGGTAGAGTAGGTGCAAGTGCAATGAGAGCAAACCACCGTCTATGATATCTAGAAGGAGAGTGAGCCGGGCGCCTTATCCTCACGCTTGGTACAAGTCAAAACAAGAATTAAACTGTCCCACACGGAGAGCCTGTTCATGTTCATGTTCTGACATGCATATTGTACACAAGCTATAGAACCATAAAATACTCCATAATCCATATGCTTACATGAGATTAGTTAATATCAAGTGAATAATTCTAATCAAGTCTCATTAATTTGTTGAAATACTGATATTTGAAAATTTAAGGTATAATTGATGTAGGTGAGGGTTATTTCAATTCATTTTTGTTTGCTAATCTCAAGTTTAGACATAAAGAGGCACAATATTTTGACTACCAAATTTGATTTTTAACATGTTGACAAAATTGACACACCCTAACTACTAGCCTCCAGTTTACCGGCAATATGAGGGTGAAGACAGACTTTTGGGGTCAGGTGATCTTAGATGAGATGACCTTAGCATCCACCACCCAGGGTCCTCTCCACTGTGGCGGCCAAACACCAGGTTATCAACGTCACAACATCAACAAGGTGGCAAGAAGCGAATCATGTGACAGTCAATGTTTGGGGCTTGTTAAACACAGACAGCATCATGGGTGGACTAACTCAGATTAAAGGAAGATTTAGCTCTGAAAAGTGTTTGGATATTTTGGAATGTGGTGATCTCAGTCACTGTCTATGCTTTACTATATCCAGAGTTAATAATATTCAAGGAGGTGTGAATAATGATATCCTATTCCTCTTAATTATGGTCTATAAGGATATAATATGTATTTGTATTTATAAATTCCTGATTATAACTACAGTATTGCCCCGCTTTACACGGTTTCACTTTCCGCGATTTCTCATTTACGCGGTACCTCGCCAGAACCAGACTTTCACTTTCCGCAGTGCATCTACTCATATACGTGGTGAAGTATATTTTTTTTTATTTAGCTCATAAAATTCATACAAATTACCCAGCCAGAATATAATTTACATTGTTGGAATTCTTACAATATGATGATCATTTTGAATATAAACATCATGGATTTTGCATTAGACATACAAATTTTAGATCTAATGTAATAATTTGGTTTACACAAAGCAAATATTTTATCTTTTGTGCAAAATATATGAAGTTTACATTCAAAATATTCCCTGACCTGCAAGGAATCCAGAAATGTCAATTATATTATCCTAACTTTAGTCTGAGGTATTATTTATTACCAAACGTTAAAATCTAGTGTTTTCACCCAAACATTTCTCAGAGAGGTAGGAGCTAGTGAGCTGGGAAGAGGGAGGGGGAGGGTAGATTTGAGTCCATTATTTGAATGGACATTAACCTGACGACTGTATTTCTCTTAAATATTAATTGTGTGTGCATACCATCATAAAATTAAGATGTTATTTTTAATACAACATAGGTATTGTGTCGGAAAAAGTGGAGTTTGGGGGTCGGGCCAATCTCTATTGGAATTAATCCCATATGTTCTGTTGTTCACTTTACGCGGTACCCCGTGGGTTCAATTAACCGCGTAAATCGGGGTACTACTGTATGTAAAGTACTTGAGAGTATTATCAGAGATGCTGCGATGGAACATCTAATACGAAACAACCTTGTAAAGGATTGCCATCACGGTTTTATGCAGGGGCGCTCCTGCTTAACACAATTGCTCAAGGTATTGGATATTTGGACCCATATTCTGGAACAGGCTGGTAATATAGACAATATTTACATAGATTTTGCCAAGGCTTTCGACAGTGTACCCCACGAAAGGCTAACAATCAAACTGGAAGGGTACGGAATTCGGGGAAATGTCCTAGCGTGGATAGAAGATTTTCTACATGACCCCAAGCAGTGTATTGGGCCTGTTGTTGTTTGTTTCATAAATGACATGCCTGACGTTGTACACTCCTCCATAAGCAATTAAAATTCTCCAATAAGTATGAGTGTACAAAACACAGTATCACAGACCTGACATTGCAGCACAAAATAAGTTGAAAGAGTCTATTTGTTTTCACAAGAAAAGAAAAGAAAAAATCATAAATGTTTGAATATGAAAAAATATTTAATTTTCTCCATTTAGTGCAAAAAAATAGTTAACAGAGAGGGAAGGTGAGAGACAAGGTGAGAGAGAGAGAGAAGGTTAGAGAGGTGAGAGAGAGGTTAGAGAGGTGAGAGAGAAGCGTTCTCTAAGTTACATAAATTGGCTTTTAAATTCCTTTTTTATTGTTTAATTTTATCTTTTATTTAGATTTTATTTGCATTAAGAAATTAAAAATACTCTATTTTATGATATTTTAAACCTTTTATATTTTTGGATCACCTGAAGAGTTTCCACCAAGACGTGTGGAATGCTATCATTATTCTTCACTACACCACAGTCATCATTGTACTCTAATTGGAATTTGTTTTTTTCAAGTAAAACAATTTAAAAAATAATATTCGTGTGAATATAATCAAATAAATCAGTACTTGTTCCATAAAATGTAATAAAGAACAAAGAAAACAATTAAACAAAAACAAAATTTTATTAATGTTTTACAATTTATTATATTTGGGTTGACGCGACTGATCAGCAATTGTATCAGTAATGGTCGTGGAACCGCGGTGCCTGACGACTGCGGCATCGTAGCTCTGAGCAGTTGTGACAGAGGCCTTGGAATCGCGGCTCTTCGCGGAACCGCCGCTCTTCATAGAACCGCTCGTCACGGCGCTTGTGGAACCGCTGCTCCTCGTGGCGCCTGTGGAACTGTTGCTCCTCGTGGCGCCTGTGGAACTGTTGCTCCTCGTGGCGCCTGTGGTCCTCATGCCTGTGGTCCTCGTGGCGCCTGTGAGGTTCCCGGCAGGGTGTAGCTGGTGGTAGCATGTGGGTTATGGTCTGTGGTCTGGAGGACACCATCTCCAAATTAACAGAGATGATGAACTGATCAGGGACCCAAATCACAGCCTTAGGTGGGTACTCCTCAGCGTCCATGGTGGGGTCGTATTCAAGGATCACCCTGGGGTTAAGCCACTCCAGGTGATTATTGGGTATGAACACCAATAAGGCATCTTGACCCTTACCTTCAACAATTGCAAAGCGCATGATGGTGATGGTTGGTTTCTTTGTAATGTCTGGTGAGGTCAATTTCAAAATTCCGGACTTGGTTCAGTTTTAAACTAATATGGTTGGAATTTTACAATATTTGAATTAATATTGAGGACATGAAGTACTAGTGTAGTGAAGATGTACTAGTGTAGTGAAGATGTACGAGTGTAGTGAAGATGTACTAGTGTAGTGAACATGTACTAGTGCAGTGAAGATGTACTAGTGTAGTGAACATGTACTAGTGTTGTAGTGAAGATGTACTAGTGTTGTAGTGAAGATGTACTAGTGTAGTGAACATGTACTAGTGTAGTGAAGATGTACTAGTGTTGTAGTGAAGATGTACGAGTGTAGTGAAGATGCACAAGTGTTGTAGTGAACATGTACTAGTGTAGTGAAGATGTACTAGTGTTGTAGTGAACATGTACTAGTGTAGTGAAGATGTACTAGTGTAGTGAAGATGTACTAGTGTAGTGAAGATGTACTAGTGTTGTAGTGAAGATGTACGAGTGTAGTGAAGATGTACTAGTGTAGTGAAGATGTACTAGTGCAGTGAACATGTACTAGTGTTGTAGTGAAGATGTACGAGTGTAGTGAAGATGTACTAGTGTAGTGAACATGTACTAGTGTAGTGAAGATGTACTAGTGTTGTAGTGAAGATGTACGAGTGTAGTGAAGATGTACTAGTGTTGTAGTGAACATGTACTAGTGTAGTGAACATGTACTAGTGTAGTGAAGATGTACTAGTGTTGTAGTGAACATGAAATAGTGTAGTGAAGATGTACTAGTGTAGTGAAGATGTACTAGTGTAGTGAACATGTACTAGTGTAGTGAAGATGTACTAGTGTTGTAGTGAAGATGTACGAGTGTAGTGAAGATGTACTAGTGTTGTAGTGAACATGTACTAGTGTAGTGAACATGTACTAGTGTAGTGAAGATGTACTAGTGTTGTAGTGAACATGAAATAGTGTAGTGAAGATGTACTAGTGTAGTGAAGATGTACTAATGTAGTGAAGATGTACTAGTGTTGTAGTGAAGATGTACTAGTTTAGTGAAGATGTACTAGTGTTGTAGTGAAGATGTACTAGTGTAGTGAAGATGTACTAGTGTTGTAGTGAACATGAAATAGTGTAGTGAAGATGTACTATTGTTGTAGGGAAGATGTACTAGTGTAGTGAAGATGTACTAGTGTAGTGAAGATGTACTAGTGTAGTGAAGATGTACTAGTGTAGTGAAGATGTACTAGTGTAGTGAAGATGTAGTAGTGAAGATGTACTAGTGTAGTGAAGATGTACTAGTGTAGTGAAGATGTACTAGTGTAGTGAAGCTGTACTAGTGTAGTGAGGGCGCTCTCTTACGCCTCCCTTGTTGGACACGAACTGTTATGGCTGACGGAAGAGCTTCAGCGAGCAGGTCGCTTATTAAATTCCTGAATTGGGTGGTGGATACAGCAGACACAGCAATGTAACCCAGGGTACTGCAGGAGGACTGTTGTCGGATTTGGAGCTGTCCAGCAGCAGTGAATGTGAAGAACAAGAGCCGTTTAAAGTTGTTAATACGAAAAGAAGAATAAAAGGAGGAATAGAGAAGGTACAAGTAGTGAAGATAATATTTCCCTCTTGGTGGATAAGAGAAAGAAAATTGATGGTGTGAGTCATTCTTCAACCATGATCAGTACGAGTTTAAACCCCATTGATGCTGTAGACTGCAGCAACTCATCAAGGAGGCCACGTCTTTACTTCCCCAAGAATAATGGCCTGGATTTTCATGATGAGGTAAAGTGGTCAGTTAGACTCGCTAAGTGCCATCAAGTGCTCTTTAAAGAAGGTAAACATATTCCTTATATAACTATGAAGGATGAGGCAGCAGTTAGATATTTAACTACAGAAGGATTTGAGAATGTAGTGATGGAAAAGCCTGTGGAGTCCATTGGGAAATGTATGAAGATCATTCTTTTTGATTATCCTGTTTACCTCGACCCCGTGGATGTGTTGGCTGACGATAGATTTTTTGGGGCCAAGAGACGTGTAATTAAAATTGATGGAGAACTAGTACCTATGCTACAGCTAATTGCGCTAATCAAAGGTTCCAGCGCCAGAGAAGGTCTTTGTGAGATGTGTGGGATATAAACGGGTTGCTGTCTACAACGAATCTCCAGTAATATGTTATAAGTGTTACAAGTGGGGGCATATGGCGTGGAAATGCCATAATGATTTTCGGTGTAGATTCTGTGGAAAAATGCTTGAATCTAAGGTATGTGGAGATAAAATTAAGGCAAAGAAGAAAATTACACCAAAATGCTGTAATTGCGGGGGGGGGGGGTTCACAATGACAGCTCGTGGGTGTGTCCTAAAAAACTGAAAGTTCAGCAATTGCAATCACGAGCTCAGTCCACTAATGAAGAGGATAAAGGTGATGCTGTAAGGAGCGATGTTGCAGGGACACCAAGTGCTGTAAATGTGTGGGAAAAGCGTATGGAAACACGAAATGCAGCAGCACAGAAGGACATAGGTAACGGGGACAATAACCTTACAGCCCCTAACATTCTAGTAGAACTCTGTAAGGAGATTGGTGAGCTCAAACAAGCAGTATTGGATATCAAGAAATGCTTGGTGAATCTTGTGCCATATAGTGATGTTGCTCTTGTTAATAAAGATAGTTCAAAAGAAAATGAAACATTAGTAGAGATGGAATCAAATATTGTGGATAGCAATCTAGAGCAAAATAGTAATCATAGTGAGTTAGGAAATAGAGTTGGTTCGGTTTCTAAAGAGAATGTTGTAAACAAGGAAATGCTTGGTGACCTAACGAACATTCTTGACTCTGTTTTGGAATAAATGGAAAATACAAGGAACGACGTCAAAAAGAATGTTCTTACTTCGGTGAAGAATATGAGGGGGGAAATTTATTCTAATGTATCATAATGTCAGCTTAATTTCCTGGAATGTTAATAGTTTGAAAAAAAGGCTAACGGATCTTCATGCATATGTTCATTCTAGTAGTATTGATGTCATAGCTTTGCAAGAGGTTGAGACAAATGGAATATCATTGCAACTAAGAGGTTATCAAAGTTTTGAATTACCAGCTGATCTGACTAAATTGTAGAGGTGTGACGACTTATATCAAAGATGACATTCCAGCATCACTTCATTCCGCTCAAAAAATAAACGGTACCGAGTATTTGTGTGTTAGTATTACGCTTCAAGATGCTACACTGTTCACTATTAATGCTTATGTGCATGCGGATTCATTGATGATCTGCCGGACATTATTTTTGCTGATGATTGTTTACTAATTGGTGATTTGAACGCTAGGCACATCAATCTTGGCAGTAGAGGTTCTCAAAATCACAATGGAATGGTTCTGAAAAATATCTTAGACTCTATAGAAGATGCTAGGGTCCTTGGAGCTGGTGAGCCGACACATGTTAAAGGGGGTAGACTTGATTATGCAATACTTTTTAATATGTTAGATGTTCAAGCAAATTTGGATATTGTGGATACGCTTTTGAGTGATCACTTTGCAATTAAAGTGAAGCTTCATTTGAACACAAATTTTTATGTTAACAATAGGAAAAGGTATACAATAACAGTAGGCCAACATAGTGAATTTGTAGCAAAAGTCGGCGAGTGGTATAAAGAGTACAAAAAGCTTGGAATTAAAGATGAAAACATATTTTATGATGATTGTTAGGAGTGATTGATTCCATTTTGAATAAGCCAAGAAAACAGTATGGAAATACCACAAACCCTAAACCGAGGTATTATAATGATAAGATTGTAAAGGGGTGGAATAAGTTACTGAGGAAATGTCATAGTAAGTGGAGTAAAGATCTCAGCAATGAAAAAAAACCGGGAAACTCTGATTGAAGTGGCAGAGTGTACAACAGAGTTAAACCAGAAAGCCAGAAGTATGTATTGGAGTGGTTTTTTGAGAGAGATCGCTCAATCAAAATCTTTGAATCAGGTTTGGGATGGTGTGAATAGGGTAAGAGGAGTCAAGAAGAAATTTAATGTTCATCCCAATCCAAACGCCAAAGATAATGAACTAATGAATAAGTGGGCGTATGCATTTAATTATGAGTGTCTCAAATGTAATGTCCAGATTTGCTTGAGGAATTCAAGATCTTTGAGGCAAAGGTTGGTGAATATCCAAAGTTCTGTAAGTGAGGAAACCTGTGTTCCTTTTATTAAGGAGGAAATTCTGAATGCTGTAAAGAAAGGGAAGTCTAGTGCTCCTGGCAGGGATGGTCTAACTTATGATGCTATCAATTATCTTATAAGTAAGGAGGACAACCCAATTCTAGATCTCTTTAATTTGTCATGTGAAAATGGAAGACTGCCAGTGAAATGGAAAATGGCACTCATTGTTCCTGTGCCTAAGGGTGATAGTGATCAAAGACCCATATCCTTTACATCTTGTCTATCTACAATGATGGAGCGAATGGTATTAATTCAACTTCAATTTCAATTGTTTATTCCTTGATAGAGGAAGCGGGATCCTAGTGCTGTCACTAGGTACCCCTGTACAATGACACCAGAAGCATCTGGCAAGTGTGACAAGTATATACAGTATAAATATTATAAAGGGGCTTACTAAAGCCTAAGGAAGGAAGGATATTCCTTTAGCACATAATCAATAATATTTACAAAATATCTGGCCAGTATGGGGAGGATCATATTAAATATATTGTATACAATGATGGTCTCTTGTCTAGTAAAGTGTTTGGATTTTTAAAGGGTAAAAGCACTACACATTGTGTGATTATATGTCTTAGTAATGCTAATGTCAACTGCAGACTGTTTGTAGACCTTAAAAGTGCCTTTCATACGGCAAATAAGGAAGTGATCTTAGAAAGTCTTGTATAAAAGGGAAATTATTGATGTGAATTACAGATTACTTAACTAACAGAAAAGTGAGTGTCTGGTTTCAAGGTCATGAATCGGAAGAAAAAAGTCTAGGGGTGGGTACCCCACAAGGTGGCGTTCTTAGCCCTATGCTTTTTAATATTCTTATGGACAGAATAGCTAGTTACAAATTTCAGGGCGAGTCCCAAGTATGTATTTATGCTGACGACATTCTGATCTGATGTAAGAATGAGGAAGATATGTCTAGGGTCATTAATCAGCTGCAGTATCTTTGTCTCTCCTTGGGACTGGTCATTAATTAAAATAAAACCAAATCTCAGTGAAGGGCAGTAAATGGAAAAGAATTTTGGCTAAATGGAATAAAATTGCAAAAAGTATCCAGTTACAAATATCTGGGAATGTTTGCGGGTGTAAATAATAATGTTAAGGATCAAATTACTTATGTCAAAAATATATGTACAGCGAGGCTAAAACCTCTGAAAGTTTTGTCAAATAGAGCAAATGGTGTTGGTATACCAGTTTTAAGATCTATGTACGTACTTGAGTACAGTTAGGAGTATCATTGATTATTCAGCTCCAGTTCTAGCTTCTTACTCAGGAAAAGATCTTAGGCTATTAGAGCTTATTCAGAATGAAGCAATGAGGATTGTGCTTGGTTGTCCAAAGACGACAAGAATAGAGATTATGAGGATGGAGCTAAATGTCCCGAGCATAATACAGTACACAGAATTAGGGAGTTGACTGTCATTTCTACTCTAAGGCTTATTAGGCGTGGTGATGGGTATCTGAAGTCTGCTGTTGATAAATTTACTAATGCAATTACTAGTAATTTTAAGATGAATACTTATACTAAAAAACTTTGTCAGATGTTGTGTGAATATAATATTGTAGATTTGTGTGAACCATTGCCAAACAAAGTTTATTTGAAACCTTGGTTCATGGAGAGTGTATCTGTGAGAATTAATAAGCTAGAGTTAAAAAAAAAAGAATGTAATCCTTTTGAGTTACGGCAAATATTCCTTGAGAAAATATCTGAGTACAGTATACATAAATATATATATTATATATATATAGAAATATATATATATATATATATATATATATATATATATATATATACATAAATATATATATATATATTATATATATATATATATATATATATATATATATATATATATATATATATATATATATATATATATATATATATATATATATATATATATATATATATATATATATATATATATATATATATATATATATATATATATATATATGTATATATATATATATATATATATATATATATATATATATATATATGTATATATATATATATATATATATATATATATATATATATATATATATATATATATATATATATATATATATATATAGTCTGTACTCACCTGAAGATGAATTACAAAAGCGCTTGGGAACTTCGTGTTTTCTTTCCTGTGGTTATCAGCATATACCAGATCACATGCACCCACAGTGATTTACTTGCATATATATATATATATATATATATATATATATATATATATATATATATATATATATATATATATATATATATATATATATATTGTATTGAAACATGTATATACTTAATTTACTAAAGGTGGTCATATGGTTAACTAGTACAGGTTAATACACTTAAAATGTACTCCCCTGGATTCACCCTCGAGATATACCCATCCTAACCTAACCTAATCTAACCTAACCTAACCAAACCTAATTCCTGCCAAATCAGACTTATATTGTTATTACCGATAAAGATACTGAAGGAATTGAATTAATAATCTGAGAATAAAAATATTTGTCTCAGGTAACACGTTATGTGTCTTACCTGTCAGACTCGTTCTAATTTCAGGTTGGCAAATTCCTCCGCCTCGCCACAGCATCATCCTCGCCTCGCCATAACAGTCCCCTGCCTCGCCATAACAGTCCCCATCCTCGCTACAACAGTCCCTTACCTCGCCAAAACAAAATTTCCCGCCTCGCCACAACCGTTTCTTTACCTCCACACAACAGAATAACTCGCCTCACCGCAGCAGTTCCTCGCCTCGCCATTACAGCTCCCTATTTCGCCATAACAGTCCTCTACCTCGCTACAATAGAGTTCCTTGCCTCGCCAAAACAGTCCTTCTCGTATTACCGTGTTTACAAATGCCACACGGACAGACAGACCCACTGACGGAGACACAAACGGAAGCACAGACAGACGCATAGACGGACGTATAGAGGGACGCAGAGACAGAAATACAGACGGAAAACATAATACTTGCATAAATGTTCCTGCAGGTAATGAGAACATATTGTTACCTTAAGTGAGTTTATAAATAACACACACACACACACACACTGAAGATCAGTCACTCAGGCTGTTTATCTCACCTG
>NW_024728823.1:0-30599 GCF_018991925.1 Homarus americanus | reverse complement strand
TTCCCGAATACACACGCCGTTGGTCTTTATATAACAACAAGAGAAATCTGAAATGTCGAGTATAAAAGCTCCTAGGATCAGTACAGTATCTCAGTAGGCAGGTATGTATATGATTACCTTTACATGCATGTTTTTATTCACGTATCCGTACCGTATGTATAAAGTTCTCTATGTATTAATAAATTTCATCAAATTATCTCAAAAACCAACGAGTATGTTTCAATAAATTTATGTATATTCGTGATGTAAGAGTTTCATGGGTGATCGGGATGTCACTCTCTAAGAATTGTAATATTTGTTTTTTGGCACTTGAGGGATGTCCACCGTTATCTAGGCAAATATTTTCATCATAGTTTTTTATACATGTAAATAGAAAGGTATAATATTTGACCTTATCTGCCAGCCTTACAATAGCCTCGTTATGTCACCCCTTTCAGGTGCACCAGAGCTCCTTATACCACTCCATGGTGATCAATTAGTGTGCGTGTGTACTTGATCTTTATCTTTAATTTCACTACTTTTAAACTTTTTACCTAACCTAACCTAACCTAACCATTGGGTACTTTTCATATGGCTTAACTATTACAAAAGAAAATTATTGATGGTGATCTCGGCTAATATTATGATGGGACGAAATCACTAAAATGGGCCGAGGTCACCACTGAATGTGGGCCGAGGTCACCACTGAATGTGGGCCGAGGTTACCACTAGATGTGAGCCGAGGTTTTCACTGGATGTGGGCCGAGGTTACCACTGGATGCGGGCCGAGGTTACTTGGTCGAATTTACCATAGACCGACGTCACTGGCACCCGAGATTGTGCTGCTGTCATCAACACAAGAAAACGCCTCAACTCTTGTGTATATGTAAACACTGATATTATGATCTGATTTATAATTAAACCTGAAATGTTGGATTGTTTAAGTTAAAAGAGATTTGTTAAACTATTATTTTTGGGGGGAAATTTAACTTAAACAAAGAGACATCGGAAAATTTGTTCAGACTTGTACCCAGAACCAGCAGAACCTGATGGTCAGTCCCCCATAAGGTCACGGTGTCTCTGTTATATAAAGTTTGTAAGGTGCTTATATATTACAGCTTCACTTCTCTTAATATACAGTATTGGTTAATGTATAAAAGCTATTTTATAATGAATAATTCACTCCTCTTGTATATCTTTGTCACTTATTTATTCTTATACTAATACAATAAGCAGAGCAATGAAGAATATATTTACTTTATCAATAAAATGATTCCATTATAACCATACAGTAATTTAATAAGTCGGTAAATGAGGAAGTGAAATACTCTCTCAGAATTGTATCAACTTTATTAAGAAGAAGTATTTAGTAATTGTTTTATAACGCGTGGCATCTCCAAGACCATCTATGTTTTCAATCCGTCGACCCTCTAGAAAATACTTTGTGGTTCCCCAGTTGAGAAGCTCTGGTAGAGAAGTAGAGTGATAGTGTAGACACCGACACAGGCTATAAACCAGTTTAAAATAATACAGATGGGAAGTATACATGATGAGACTAACTTCGCGATTACTAACACATACTTAAAAAAATCATTATGGAGAGGAACTATCCGGTACACGCAGTGAGTTTCATTTTGACTGATGTGTATGTGGGCGAACCTCCCATCACCTATAAGGCCATCAGTGACGGACACACCTGGTCTGGACTACTAATCAAAACAGCTTCTAATTTCCATGGTTATGGATGCCTGATATTATTTCCCATTTGAAATACACTTAAATTTGGATTAATTCAGGTCATCGGACTTAAGTGACTTTATCTTGTTAAATTATTACCATTAGCTACAACAACACGGAATGTACTGAGCATCAGGCGAGCTTCTATAGGTTTTTAACCTTATTATGCCCTCGTTAACTAGTGGGTGGAGTAAACCCGTACCCATAATAAAACACCAGTTTGATAAAGGAATAATGACCGTGTAGAGATAAATCTGTAATGTGGAGTAATCGCTTAATAGATGCTGTTTCACGTGATATTTTACTTAGACTAAAATTATCACTACCATGAAACATCTGTACGTGTTACCAAGATTAATATACAAAGATAAAGTTCTATTAGAATATATCAAATATAATCCTCAAATTGTTTTCTATATATGTTTTAATGTAACCTAAAACTAAAGGGCTCATCAGGAAATACTAAATAACGTATAAGTATTTTTTCTTTACAAAACAAAAATTGAATCCCTACTTGAAAACAGATATCTTAGACTGACAAGGTGACAGTTGGTTGCCTCTATTCCGGGCTTTGAATGTTTACATATATTTGATCCTAAAGGAGTAGAAAAAGTAAATTTACTTAAAATATGAGAGTAACATTTTTTTACCTAATCGTTATCAATTTTATATTATATGTAACCCCAAAAAAGAGTATTTTTATTACCTGACTGTGGCTATAGCTCTAGTGTGTTTACTTATGTGTTACCAGAGAATTAGGCTAAGGTCTTGGGTGACTCCTCATACTTTACTTGAGCAAGAAATCTATTTTTTTCCCGAGATCGAGATTTTTAAAAGTCGAGATCAAGATCCTTCGGAATTTTAACATTTATGAATCATCTAAGGACTTGCCCGCCCAGGTAGCACTTGAGTGGCTAAACTTCAAATAGGATATTCTTTTGGTCGTGTTTATACAACTATGACTATTTTCAAGTTAATGGATGGCTGGAGGTTTAGTGTTATTAAAAAAAAAATAGCGGAAATATTTACCAACTAGTATGGGTATATACTGTACTGTACGTACTAACTACCAATGGATTTACATTACCATGATTATAAATTAAAATTCCGGACCAAACAGACGTACAACTTGTGATACCCAGACCCACTGAGACCACCACCATGCACTCCTCTCAAACCCAGACCTCTTAAACGATATCTACCGCCTGAATATTAAAATATTTGTGAAACCTTATTTTAATCCCTTTGAAAATTATTATGACATATACTCATAAGTTCCTAAGAATTACCAAATACCAATAATTAACTGTGCGACCATTACGACATGTCTATTTCAATCAATCAAACATGTCGGTACAGTGATTTCAATGGCAACTATTAATTTCCTAATCATTGTACTGAATTACGTAAGATTAGTAAGAATAAATCTTTTTTTTTTGTCCTAAGGCTCAACAAATGGTAACGTCAATATAGCACCATCATTAAAATACAATATAGTTCTTTATTCTAACTCTCACTCACTGTCCTACACAGAATGTTTCTCTAAAGCATACATGTTAATTGTAATTACTGTTATTATACTCTAAACTAATTGATAATAACAATAACTCCAGGTGTTACACATTACTGCTGTCTAACTAAATCTGATTCGTGGAGAAACGTAAGCTGTTCTGGGTGAGGGTTAAAACTCTGCCTCTCTCCCCGGGGGTGTTGTACAGTCCTGAGAGTGAGTTTCACTGCCTCCCTCCCTTATAGCTCTCCCTGCAGGTGCTGGGCGGCCGGCGGCATGTGTGTGGTCTGGTCGCCCGAATAACCGCACTGAGACTAACTGCTAGAGTTTGGGCAAGTTGTGAGGTTAACGGAGAATAACATGGGCTTCCTATTCTGGTGCCAGCGAGGATACATTACATACCTGGGTTATGAAGTTATGGTGTAGTAGGGAGAGGAGGACTCCTGCCTGGTGAGGATATAAGCTAGGGAGAAGAGGTAGGTAGCCCGGGAAAAGGTATCGATGTGGATGCTATAAGTTGTGGGCGCCAGGGTTGTGCGCCAGTGTTCGTTTGGAAACTTATGCGATATTTATATTTTAATTATACTCCTTGGCAGAAAGGGTTTAATTATAATTTATCATTGAAACTAATTGAATTGAAAACTATGAGGTTTGAAGTGATGAAGAATAATAGATGGTTAGATTTTGATGTCTGTAACTGCGGAAACCGACGTTCTTTTGTTTGAACACGTCAGCTGACACAGTGGAGGGTCGGACAGGGTGGAAAATCACAACGGACAGGAGAGTTAGAGACACAGTATGTGTAAGGCAGCAGGGAAGGAGGTCTTATTTTTGTTTTTTAATTTCTGAAAGCTTAAGTTTTATGATGTGCTGTACCTACTTCATGGTGTAAAGCACTAATGTCTCAAACATAGTTAACTACATAATACACAAAGTTACAAATATGTACCTTACCCTTGCCATAAGAAAATAATAAATGCACCAGCGGATTTTTTATATTAAAAGTGTACTGATCTACACAAATTAATAATAACTTGGCGCTAATACTATCCCAGCAAATATATAGAAAAATAACGTGTTTACAGAAGCTTTCACAATTCATGTAGATGACGCAATGTACTTATTTGGCAAAGGAATGATCAAGAATAAGGAAATAAAATATCTGATCGTATGGAAACAAACTTCAGCTTTACAGTAAAAACAAAATACATTCCAGGAACAGTGATCCATTAAACTCAACACTGGTACATGGGGTTAAACACATATAACACACACACTCCATCTAGAGGCATGTAAGTGCACTGATCTACTCAATGGGTTTCAAACAAATGATTACGGTAAACTTGGTGTCCATTCAAATAAGTTTACTAGACTGTTTACTGTGTACAAATTACACCTTTAATGGCCATATGATTTAGGGTCGCTGGTGGCTCGTAGCCGTCCAGGATCAACATATAAATACATTTGCTGATACAGTGTGTGGATCAAAGTCTATCATACAGTGAGTCTTAGTGAAGGCTCTTACTGGATGATGTTATTGCCCGAGTGTATAGAGTAACACTACATAATCTCATGTGTTCAAATATACATGAGTGCACATGCGTAAATACATACAGGAAAATTACAGTCACACTCACACACATACCTCCCTCTCTTGCGTCCTGACAAGTTCAAAAGTTCTTCAGTACATAAACTTCTACTTCGCTAAGCCTGTGAAATTTGATAATAACTTCCCTGATCAGAAGTATTTATACGCCTCTCGTAGAAAAAAAGTGCCCGATTAATGTTACACCATTAACCAACACATCACCATTAACCAGCACTTTACTCTTATGCTACACGTCACCATTAACCTACACGTCACCATTAACCTACGAGTCAACATTAACCAACATGTCACCATTAACCAACGCGTCACCAAACACAGCAATAGGTGTGTGTCGTCCGCTGTACCATTATTTAAAGATTTATTTCGTTTTGTAATGAGGAACAAATATAACACAGACTCATCAGCTTCCTAATGGGACGACATAAAGGTGGTCAGGTATACTTCAGCCGGAGACAAATATGAGCTTGTTAGGTTAGGTTAGGTTAGGTTGAATTATTTCATGATAGTTTTGTTGGGTCGATTTCTTAGGTTATGTTGGGTTGGCATAAGTAGTTTAGGTTATATTAGGTTAGGTTAAGTAACTCATTGATAATTAGGTTAGGTTGAAATTACATACTGATAGTTAGCAAAACAAAATTAATGTGTGTACAGTACGTGTATGAAACTCAAGGCTCTTGAAAGTTCGCATCTGAACTGCAGCCTTACTTACTGAAGCTGTTTCAGAGAGTAGTGAGGGAGGCGCCATACTCTAGGTTCTTGAGATAACTTGATATACACGGTTCAGTAATGAATAGGCTGTTGAAAATCCCTTATTTTAAATTATTGTATCTTATGTCAAATTATTGTCCGTGAAACAGTAGGCTATCGTTGCTCATAACTTATGAGCAACGATATGTTATGAGTCATAACATAACGCGTTTTAATATTCAATTGATATATACAATCGTACCAAAGGAGAGGAAAATATTTTATTTTTTACTTGTACCTAGTCTAAGGAATCTCATTGTTTATATTACAAAAACTGAAAGATGAGAATTTGTTCCTTAGTTCATATAATACAAGTTCCTAATTTTATCCACATACATTGAGAAATATCCCATGTACTAATAAAACAAGTCATGATGCTATACACTGTAGAGCCGGGCATATTTATGACCCCTACAGGTAATTCATCATATCAGACTGCTGTACTATTAAGGTGTCAGGTGCCATTAACAACTAAGAGTGACAACAGACAATAAAAGGTGGCTTATTATTATAATACAAAGTAGTTATTTTTATGTGTCTTAATGCAACGTCATCCTTAAGGGAAGTGAATCCTGAAGCGTAGCAGTAGTTAATTTTCTTTCAATTATGAAATTATGATCAATCTGTAAGTGGTATAGATGGTAACAAGTGATCGTGGGCCCGGCTGTTGGCACGAGGAACAACATTGATGGCCATTAAAAATTTAGATTGTTTAGGCCGAAATACTTTTACTTACGAAACACTGCTAGCATGTATTGGCAAGGGCAGCCCGGAACCGTCAGGAACTCCGCCGATTGGATCCCATAGGCCACCCTTCTTCGCCAATCTCCTTAGGTGCTGAGGCAACTGTCTTCAGGACTCCGCCGAGAGGGCCAGAACAGCCGTCCTCACGCCCCCAAGGAGTGATGCTAGCGAAGGTCCCGCTGGACCCCCGAGTAAAGTTGAGACTTTTCCTCTATTTCTCTTTAAGACAGAGAGGCAACACTGGCTAGTGACGCTAAGAGTATCTACTGTCATATCTTGATATATTATTACTTATTTTATAGTGGCGTCCACAACACACCGAGACTTTGGTGTTTGTTTCTGTGAGTTAAGGAGATACAGTGAGTCAACCTGAGACGTTAGTCAGCTGGTGCACAAGTTTTGAATTACGATCACAAGTCCTCATATTTCATTATTTCTATTATCCTCGCTGGGTGGGAGATATAAACTAATGTTATAGTTATATAGTCCTAAGTAACTTATATAAAGTATATAGGCATATAGTCCCCAGTAATTCATGTAATGTTATAAGGCTTGTAGTCCCTAGTAACTTATTGCCGGATGCTTCACATTATGGTATAAGTAATATTAACATTAATTACCACTGGTTAGAGGTGTGGTGTAGATGTTTCATAGTTTAATATTCATAAACAGGCAGCTAATGAGGTGATAATCTTCACGGCCAGGAGGAGTGGTACTGACAGCCCGACGGTGTGTTCAGTGTATCAGAGGACTGTATCTGTTAACATATAGCATGAGACTTGGCCTGCTGCTGTACTGTGGCCCTGACAAGATCATGTAGTGCGGGACATCACCAGATACTCCAGCGTTGGCCTCAGACATATTCCCAAATTGATGCTGTGTCCTTTTACTGGTGGGTAGTGGACATGTTACTGCTCCAGTAGACATAAATTATAATTTATTTATTTCACGTTAGTGGGAGTAGTAAAAGTTACCTTATATTCAGAGTAAAAGGAGGTATGACCTGAACGACTGGTGATAAGTATTCAAGGGTCTTATGCTGTGTTGGTGTGTGAGTTGCTACTGAGTGAGCCGCTGTCCACAAGGACCTCTACCCACACTACGCTCGACCTGTGGATGGGCCAGTAATTATGGTTACTGACTATACTATCACCATCGACCTGTACCAGCCACTTGTAATACCCAAAGCTCACTAGTAACGTCCATTATATCGTATATTAAATGTTCATCTCTTTATTTGTACGCCATTCCATGCTAGATTATACGAACCTGGCATGCTATCACCGTGATACGAACAGTAGGCAGGATACAGTCGCCATAGGCATGATAGGTAAGGTAGAATGTAAACCAGCTTATTCATGCTACCCGTCGTCACCTCCTCCAACATTCATCCGGCGCATATAGAGCGACGACATCCACTCCTACGTGTCATCCATCAGTCCAAGTAAAATAATGATTACCACATCCATAGTGGATTATATAGCACACACACACATAATAATGGAAGCCCCTCGAAATCGAGGATGGCCGGCCCAAGGGCCTCCTAGGCGTGAATTTGTTAAAGTGTAGAAGCTGTCGCCAACACAACAACCTCACCATTAAGTTAACGAGCTGCATGACCCAGTGTCAAGGAATAGTCCGAGAAGACTGGACAGCTCGCCAACTGCACTGGCTAACCATTACCCCGGAACACGATCCGCAAATCGATTAACATCCAGGGTCCCAATTACTGCTGGGTAGACAGAGGCAAATGGCGTAAAGAAACTTGCCCATAGTTTCACCCTGCCCGAGGATCGAACTCGGGCAGGATGCTGACCATTTCACCACAGGTCACACACACACACACACACACACACACACACACACACACACACACAAGACCCACGTCAATAACTCACCATTTATTACGTGGAGGATCCCTCAGGAGGCTCCTACAGTGTGTTGCCACTTTATCATCCACCAACTTACACACTATCATACTGCTCCTGGAAGACACTGAACACACCGTCGGGCTTTCAGCACAACTCCTCCTGGCCGTGAAGATCATCACTTCATTATGCTGACTGTATATAAATATGAAACATCTACGTCACACTTCTTATTGACTTTCTGCCTCATTTTTACACAATTGCAGGTCACAATTGTTTCTTTTACCTTGACAACACAACATACATATAATGTTTCTCTCTTTTATTATTATTATTATTATTATTATTATTATTATTATTATTATTATTATTATTATTATTATTATTATTATTATTATTATTATTATTATATTTTCGCCCCCCAGGCCCTGATGTGGGTCATTGACCTGTGACCTGATTAATCTCGTAAAAAAAAACTGTGAAGAATCTGTCAATAAGTTACTGGGGACTGTATACCGATAACATTACATGAGTTACTGGTGCCTATAATTATAACTATAACATTAGTTTATATCTCCCACCCAGCGAGGATAATAGAAATAATGAAATATGAGGACTTGTGATCGTAATTCAAAACTTGTGCACCAGCTGACTAACGTCTCAGGTTGACTCACTGTATCTCCTTAACTCACAGAAACAAACACCAAAGTCTCGGTGTGTTGTGGACGACACTATAAAATAAGTAATAATATATCAAGATATGACAGTAGATACTCTTAGCGTCACTAGCCAGTGTTGCCTCTCTGTCTTAAAGAGAAATAGAGGAAAAGTCTCAACCTTACTCGGGGGTCCAGCGGGACCTTCGCTAGCATCACTCCTTGGGGGCGTGAGGACGGCTGTTCTGGCCCTCTCGGCGGAGTCCTGAAGACCCTCAGTTGCCTTCAGCACCTAAGGAGATTGGCGAAGAAGGGTGGCCTATGGGATCCAATCGGCGGAGTTCCTGACGGTTCCGGGCTGCCCTTGCCAATACATGCTAGCAGTGTTTCGTAAGTAAAAGTATTTCGGCCCAAACAATCTAAATTTTTAATGGCCATCAATGTTGTTCCTCGTGCCAGCAGCCTGGAGGCCATAGGTTCATCTCTACACCCGTGGGAACAACTAAGTCGGTTGTGTACAACAGCGTCAGAGAATTATAGCAGCCTTACAGTATGAACGGCACCAGTGTCTTAAGGCTCATTAAGGCATCACGTATCGGTTAATACAAAAGGTGTTACCAAGTTAATGGCCGACAATCCAATTTTTATTGTCATTTTTCCTTCTGATTTTTTTACACTTTAGTTTACATTTGTATTAAATTTAACACTTACTGTCATTTTTTCCTTACAGTAATACATACAAATGAAAAGCTTCATACAAAACATAACGTAACGTAACGTAACGTAACCTGCTTTAGGTATATTTGAATATCTTATGATTGTAAATGACGTCTTATATGAAACAGTGATAATATTATTATGTGTAAATTAATTTACATTATTATAACAATAAAAGTATTCCTTTACCCCTACTTAGCGGACACACACACTGGCCATAGGTGACCATGTAGGTCATCATATTAGGTCCACGTGAATAGTTTAAGTAACTTAACCTTAAGGAATATTACTTAACTCTGATCTTTATAAACACAGGATGATCATGACGCGTTATATGATATATTCTAAACAATGTAAATGTCAACATAAGTTTGGGAGAAAAACAACTAAATCTAAAGTTACTTAAACAACAGTAAAGACTTAAACTGTACACATGAGACGAAAACAAATATCATAGTAATAAATGTAAGTAATAAATAACTAATTAAACCCTGAAACTAAATACGTATATTTAAATGTTCTTTGTCTTTTATATTATATTGTTAACACAGTAATGACTTTAACACATATTGAACCAATTAAAAGAAAAAAAAACACCGATCAACCTCGACCCGGAGGGCCAGATGACCCCTGGACAGCTCCGAGCTTGACCAGCACGTTCGTGTTTATATTATTATCTCGACTGAATTATATTACAAAGTCACTTATGAGTTTTTCAATGATGTTTTGATAATATTTACTTATTCTCACCTAAATGTTAACAACTAGCGTATTAAAGAATACGACCACAACTAAATAAAGGCGGAAATTCACGGAGGTAACTTGGTGTAACTGGCTAGACTCCCCAAGGTGCCACAGACCTGCCATCGTCTAGTAGTCTTTCATCGTGTAGCACAACTGAGGCTATACATACGAACACGTTTACTATATAGCTGGAGTATTTTACACGTTTCTTATACAGCCACTACTGAGAGAGGGGGAGGGAGGGAGGGAGGGAGGGAGGGAAGGGGGCTACACGATGAACCCATAAATCAGGTATAGCTTGTCGAGGACGGGCTACGGGGCAATGTAAGCAATGGGGCTACTAAGACTATAGGTATAGGCTCCAAGTCCACGCCAGGCCAGGCCTGAGATGATGACGTCACTAGCAGCGCCCTCAGCGGATATTACACGACTTGTATCTCTCGTCCATCTCTCCCTGGGTGAGGAGGAGGAAGAGGGGAGGGGGGAAGAGGGGAGGGGGAGGGGAGAGGGGAGGGAGGGGAGGAGGAGGAGGAGGAGGAGGAGGAGGAGGGAGGAGGAGGGAGGGGAAGGGAGAGGAGGGGAGGGGGGAGGGGGAGGGGGGAGGGGAGGGAGGGGAGGGAGGGGGGGAGGAGGGGAGGAGGGGGGAGGGGGAGAGGGGAGGGAAGGAGGGGAGGGAGGAGGGGCAGGGGAGGAGGAGGAGGAAAATAGGGAGGGGGAGGGAGAGGGGAGAGGGGGAAGGAGGGGGGAGGAGGGGGAGAGGAGGAAGGGGGGAGGAGGAGGGAGGGGGGAGGAGGAGGGGAGGGGGAGGAGGGGAGGGGAGAAGGGGGAGGGGGAGGAGGGGGGGGAGGAGGGGGAGGAGGAGGGGGGAGGGGGAGGAGAAGGGAGGAAAGGGAGGGAGGAGGAGAGGAAGGAGGGGGAGGGGAGGGGGAGAGAGGAAGGAGGGGAGGGGGAGAGAGGAAGGAGGGGAGGGAAGGAGGGGAAGGAGGAGGGGGAGGAGGGGGAGGGGAAGGAGTGGGGAGGAGGGGAAGGAGGAGTGGGGAGGAGGGGGGAGGAGGAGAGGGAGGAGGGGGAGGGGAAGGAGGGGGAGGAGGAGGAGAAGAGGAGGAAGAAGAGGAGGGACGTAAAGGGGAAGAGGAAGAAGAAGAGGCGGAGGAAGGAGAAGGAAGAAGATAAGGAGTAGGAGGAAAGTGAGAAGGAAGAAAGAAGGAGGAGAAAGAGGAGAGAAGAGAAAGAAGATGGAAGAAAGACAGAGAAGGGGAGGGGAGAGGAATGGACACAAAGCGAACAGTAACAAGTTTCAGTGTTGGTGGTGGTGGTGGTGGTAGTGGTGGTGGTGGTGGTAGTGGTGGTGATAACAGCAGTGGTCACGTTAGTAGTAGTATTAGTGGTGATTATAAGTGGTGCAGATGACGTGGTGGTGAGTGGTGATACGTGGTGGTAGTCACAGGAATGGTGGTGGTAGTGATGATAATAGCAGTGGTAGTGGTGGCAGTAGTAGTGGTGGTGATAATAGCAATGGTCACACAGTCCTGTCGTAACTGGCTGGCGGGTCTCAGGTGACACGTCGGGGCGGAAGGGGACAGAACAAAGCCTCGGCATCCGTCACCCCCTCCTTCCCTCCCAGACAGTTAACAGTCACAAAACGTCTCGACCTGTAAACACCTCAGCCCTGGGAACACTCGCAGAAACCGGAGAGAGTCCCTGAGAAAACCCTGTAGAAACCGCCGTGGCCCGAGGGATGGACTAGCCGAGAAAATCATAACGAATTTCAGGAAAGCTCTTTTGGCTCCTCCACCCGTCCGTCCGCCTCATGGGAAAAGGTTTTCTTTGCCATTTTAAAAGATTTGGAGCCACAATGAGGGATTTTTCACCGCTAAGGGTAAGGGTTAGAGGAGGTGGTGGGGGAGGGGGGATGGAGAGAAGGGGAGGGGGTGAAGGGAGGGGAAGGAGTGTATAGGGGGAGGTAGTGAAGAAGGAGGGGGTGGACGGTGGTATCCCACACACCCACTTATGTAATGGAGGTTTAGAATGCACTACCAAACACACTTATCATATAC
This sequence comes from Homarus americanus, assembly GCF_018991925.1. NCBI lineage: Eukaryota > Metazoa > Arthropoda > Malacostraca > Decapoda > Nephropidae > Homarus > Homarus americanus. Next base: position 18,231 of record NW_024728823.1, on the reverse strand, counting down.
GCCTCAAAAATATTATCACATCATCACTAACTAATAAAACACAAGACTTGGTGAGTTATGTGTGAAGGGGATCATTCAGGTGGTGTGATAATACAATGTAAGAGAGAAACTTCACTAAATGGAGGAGGAGACACACACGTCCTCCCCATGGCTCCCACACACCCGCCGATAAATCACGTTCCGACTTCTTTATAAGGACCTTCCTGTTACCTGAATAACCCGGCAGCTGCAGCCTCAACCAATGGGGCGCCGCGCATTACCGCCGGCCTCCAATAATTACACCACATCCAGGAAAGGGGCGGGTTTTGGGATTGTTAAAAAACGCGCCATTCCCACTCTCGCGTGTGATTGGGCGAGGAAGGAAGATGATAAAAAGAGGCGACTGTGATTGGCTGGCACCGCGTGTAATCACATATGACATGATGAAGATGATGATGGTGTTGCGATATGAGGAAGGTGTGTACTAGTGTGTGGTTGGTGGTGGCGGTAGTGGTGACTGGCATGTGTGACGTGTGTGTGTGTTGGCTACTGATGGCGACCCTCTACACTGCCCCTGTTCCCACAACCACCCCCACCGCGCCTCACCATCGCTCCACACTACCCTCCCATAACATATAATTACAGTATATAAGTTATTAATAACAGCAATTTAGTATTTATTATAGTTTTTCATATAGAGAAAAACACGTAAAAACAACATAGGATAAACTGGACAGTGTCAGATTGTGGGTGTCGGGAAACGTTGGAAGTGTGTAGTACAGTAGTAATAATAATTAAACGGTTTATTGAAAAATATGGCAGGCAAAAAACTGAAAATATAAACTAAACAGAGATGAGTGGGTCACTTTGTTGTCAAGAAATACACAAGTAATATTAGTGGTAAATAATATTACTTGTATATGATGACAAGGAGGACTGGATCTTTTAACAGTTTCAGAACAGTTACGGTACTAAAGTGAGATAGACAAGGAGTGACTACACAAGTTAACTACGAGTTATGAAGTGTGTGTGTGTGAGGGGGGAGTGTATATGTGGGGAGACTGGATGTGTGAGGGTAGTCGAGGTTTATGTAAGGGGATGTGTGGGAGGGTAATAACCATGATAGATGTTAGGGCAATGTGTTGGGGGGGGGACGAAAATATTGGGTACTGTAATCAAATAAGAAACATTGTTGTGTGACCCGGGTGTATCGCTTGGGTGAATAACACGACAGACTATGTCAACACACTTCCCTTATGTCGTCTCTACTGCTGCAACTGTGAGAGGTGATGACGTTCTCACTACCGCACTACTAAATTATTGGTGGCTCGTCAAATGGGCCCCACACCTAATGGATCGGGGCCTATTAAGAACTGAGGCCTAAACTCAATCTTAACTCACTCCTTCCCCACTACAGAAGTCACTCTCCTTAACTCACACTGACTGACATACCTTCACGTTGTCAATCAGCACATCTAGGAGAGCCAGACGTCGTGTGGTTTACGAAACGGACAGTTAGAACAGGCTGGTGATGGGTGATGCTAAGTGGTGGGACGGACAGTTAGAACAGGCTGGAGATGGGTGATGCTAAGTGATGGGACGGACAGTTAGAACAGGCTGGTGATGGGTGATGCTAAGTGGTGGGACGGACAGTTAGAACAGGCTGGTGATGGGTGATGCTAAGTGGTGGGACGGACAGTTAGAACAGGCTGGTGATGGGTGACTCTATATGATGGGAAGCGAGACAGATATTAAACTAGAGTGATACCATGAGGACCCTGAACCAATAACGGAGCTACAACACAACACATCCTTCACATCAGTAAGAAAAGACGAATAACACATTAAAGGAACAGAGAATCTAGTATTTGTTGTGGATTCCGGCCATCACGTGGTGGTAGTAGAGAGAGAGAGAGAGAGAGAGAGAGAGAGAGAGAGAGTAATAAGCCTTAGTGATATGAAAATAACGCAAGGAGCATCTGACATTACTATCAAGTGCCTGGTACCAGTAACAAGCAACAGCGTGAGGTTTTGGGGAGTCACAGTAACTGACAGGGTGTGGGGGAGGGAACACGACACACCTTAGTGACCGATGTGGGTCAGTGACCTGTGCCTGGGTGGGCTAATCCCCCTGCAAAAAAAAAAAACCTACTTCAGGCCACATTGAGTCACCACCCGCCGCCCCCCCGATGGGTTTTAAATGGCCATATCGTGTTGTCAGCGGTATCTGGAGAACCTTTATCAGACACTTGAGGGTTTTATCGTGTGGTCAGACTCGAAAAATAATGATTAAGAGGCGATATTTGTCATTGTGTAGACATTTTGAATATTTGGGTCAATTTTTTTGTTTTTTTTTACACTTTTCGGTCTTGTTGTGGCCCTGGTCTGGTGGTTGTGTGGGTGATTGTTTAAACGGGCCCAATCCACAAAGACTCCAACCTAACCTAACCTAACAACCTAACCTAACCTAACCTAACCTAACCTCATCAACCAAAATCCTAGTAGGTCCTTAATTCTATTCCATCCCAATCCTAAAAGGCCCTAATATATCCTAGGTACGATGAAGTCCTTTTATAATCAGGACCTAAAATTGGGACCTGTGTGACCCCTCAGTCGTCTCCGCTGCGCAACACAACACTTGATCCTACCAGTCTATATACAGTATCGTGAAGACGCGCCATGTACAGTATATACATGCTTGTTAATATGGTGTGTGTGTGTGTGTGTGTGTGTGTGTGTCTGTGTGTGTGAGTGTGTGTAGACAGCAGTAACAACCGTACGCATAAGACAACCAATTATCCCAACATCAGGAAAATTAAGCGGTTTTTATCACTGTTATGATAGCTCAGAAGAAATCACAGTAACCAAATACATGTTAACAAAATACATGTTTACATATGTATTTTGTATGTATAAATCTGTTGTTGTACTGATCGTTACTCTGTTTACACCATCTGTGACTCCTACTATAAACATCTGAAAAACATCAAACATCCACTATAGAACAACAAGACAATTACTTCTTCTACAGGTTGAGTATGTGAGCTGGTGGAGGTGTGTCCGGCAGCCTTCCACCTGTCGTCCAGCGAGCACAACCAACCAACAAGTTCGTCTGTGCCTCTAAAGGACACACACTCAGGGATAAAAACCAGCTCAAAGACATCTGTTGATACCACTTTAAAGAAAGGCCTTACCAGAATCCAGATAACTGTGTGAAACAAATAACTGTTAACCACTTATATATAATAAAGTCCAATCAAAGTCCAATAGCTTAAAACATCAGCAAATTACATAATGTTCTGTGTAATTCTAACCTAACCTAACCAAACCTAGCCAAACCAAACCTAACCTAACCTAACCTAACCAAACCTTGAAAGCCGCTTCAGCGCTTAATGAATGTTGTGACGTCATCAACCCCTTGAGTACGAAGACTTAACCCATAAGTACTATGACTCAACACCTTGAATAACGATGACTTAAATATATGAGTATGGTGATTTAACGACACGAGTACGATGATTTAACGACACGAGTACGATGACTTAACCGCTTGAGTATGACGACTTATTCCTCAAATATTCAAGGGGTTAAGTCAGTGTATTGAAGAGGTCAAGTTATAGTACTCAGGGGTTAAGTGATCATACTCAAAGGGTTAAGTGATCGTACTCAAAGGGTTAAGTCATCTACTCAAGGGGTTAAATTTCTGACAAACTCGAGTGGCTGATGACGTCACTCAATGCATTAAGCGCTGAAGCGGCTCTCAAATGATGGTGTTTACATTCTGCAATTATCTAAAGAAAAAATACTACTGAGGTAACAAACTTTTCTTAAGCACTCCCATCATAAGGTTTAAGTCCAGAATTAATGACAAACCTTCATACACCCCCCCCACCCCACCCCAAAATAAATAAATAAATAAATAAATAAATAAATAAATGCTAAAACATGCAAATAGTACGCCAAGATTTTATTCTCATCAAAAAATAAAAATGAATAAAATAGTCATGGATAAAAGTTCGCTCCTGTGGTGAAACCGAGTCGCGAGAATGAGTCTCCGAACTGACTGTTGTCTCATTTGGGGTCGATGCTGCTTCATAATGGGATGGAACGAACTTTTGACCCTGACTGTATACATACTGGAAGTTCCCTTAAGAGAAGACAATGTATGAGATTTAACTAGGAATCTGAAGACGTCACTCGAGGGATTGTCCAGTGCAGTCATTTCTCTCCTTCTGATAAGTCACTTTATAAAGTAAACCTCTAATACGACGTTCAAGTTATAATTACAGTATTGTAATAAAAGTTCATGAAGAGATTAAAAGTATTTCAGTCAAATATACATATCTGGATGAGAGAGAGAGAGAGAGAGAGAGAGAATAACACCTCCCCCCCCCAAAAAAAAAAGATAAAAACAATAATAATAATAATAAAGACCAAACAAAATTATGAAAATCTATAGAGAGGGAACGAAAGGACCATAAAATTAGTTATGATTGTAATCTATGATAAACAAAACGAATAAATCTATACGCACACATACACGTGAGGTCTTTCATATCAACACCCGAGGACGAGTTACTACACCACGTGAACACCACACCACCTGGTGTCTCCATGACCAGTCCAGGCCCGGGCCATCAACTGTAAACTATAATAATTTGTATGTTCAATCATTATTCCTTCTCCTTTCAATAATGAAAGCTTTTGTTAAACGACCCACCCACCCCATGTCTTTGTATGTAATAAGTCATTTTTGTCCAATATATATTTTCAGTCTTCGGGCTGTAGAACTTCTCCAATAAACCGTTAATTATTATTATCATTATTATTTACACACACACACACACACACACACACACACACACACACACGCACACGCACACGCACGCACGCGCACACACACACACACACACACACACACACACACACACACGCTGTAATCTTCTGGTGTCCCCTGCAGGTTGCCATGTCCTATATCTCTCTCCACACTACGCCATCACCTGTACGGCTGCATGGGATGATTGCTGCGTTCCTCCTCCTGACGAAGTGTTTATCTTACCTGTTCCTACCTGTTAATTTTTTTGTGTAACAGCTGTGTGTGTGTGTGTGTTTTATGCTATCTTATCATGTAATCACCTTACATGCTACAGTTGATAATATCTTTACAATAGCACCTGGTTATAGTAGGCAAATTTACATACCAAATCTATGCTAGGAAGGGGGAATAGGAAGGGAGAATAGGAAGGGGGAATAGGAAGGGGGAATAGGAAGGTGGAATAGGGAAGAGGAATAGGGAGGTAATACTGAAGCTAGAGGGTTTGTTACGTGTTGAAGGGTACAAAGTATCATTTGGTTGATGTATACGAATACAGTCATCAGTACTGTACCCACAAAGCAAATACAGTACTCTGTTATTACCGTCCAAGGATAACATCACCACCAACACTATCTGGCAAACAATGAAATCTGGGTACTATAAAATCTATGTCAGGAAAAGAGAGCAAGCTATATGGTGTTAAGGGATCACATGAAGATTAGACCCCCATAGTTTATTTCACCCTTAACACTACCTCTGGTGGGGTTAGGTTAGGTTCATTTTACAAACATAAGCATCTTAACTACTGTAGCCGTTAAGCAAAATACAATACCGTCACGGCATATAATAATCACCTCTACTGACAGTCGGATAATGCTGTAGAATTTTAGGTATGGCGGTGTGGACTGAGATGTGGTACGGCCAGATTATAGCTAGTGGGGGGTGGGGAGGAGAGAGGATGTATACGGCCAGATTATAGTTAGTAGGGAGGGTTGTGTATACGGCCAGATTATAGTTAGTAGGGAGGGTTGTGTATACGGTCAGATTATAGTTAGTAGGGAGGGTTGTGTATACGGCCAGATTATAGTTAGTAGGGAGGGTTGTGTATACGGCCAGATTATAGTTAGTAGGGAGGGTTGTGTATACGGCCAGATTATAGTTAGTAGGGAGGGTTGTGTATACGGCCAGATTATAGTTAGTAGGGAGGGTTGTGTATAAGGCCAGATTATAGTTAGAAGGGAGGGTTGTGTATACGGCCAGATTATAGTTAGTAGGGAGGGTTGTGTATACGGCCAGATTATAGTTAGTGAGGGAGTGTATACGGCCAGATTAATTATAGACCCAGGCAGCCTGTGTACACTCTAAACAAGACAAATGTGTAAATACGACATAACATACGGTACAACGACGCGATATTTACTGTATAAGATGTAAATAAGGTGACGCTATAAATACGGTGAAGCTATAAATAAGGTAGCTATGAATACGGTGAAGCTATAAATAAGGTAGCTATGAATACGGTGAAGCTATGAATAAGGTAGCTATGAATACAGTGAAGCTATAAATATGGTGAAGCTATTAATAATGTAAAGCTATATATATGGTGAAGCTATAAATAAGGTGAAGCTATAAATACGGTGAAGCTATAAATAAGGTGAAACTATAAATACGGTGAAGCTATAAATACGGTAGCTATGAATACAGTGAAGCTATAAATATGGTGAAGCTATTAATAATGTAAAGCTATATATATGGTGAAGCTATAAATAAGGTGAAGCTATAAATACGGTGAAGCTATAAATAAGGTGAAACTATAAATACGGTGAAGCTATAAATAAGGTAGCTATGAATACAAGTGAAGCTATAAATATGGTGAAGCTATAAATATGGTGAAGTTATAAATACGGTGAAGCTATAAATACGGTGAAGCTGTAAATATGCAGAAACTATTAATACGGTGAGGCTATAAATACGGTGAGGCTATAAATACGATGAAACTATTAATACGGTGAATCTATTACGGTGAAGCTATAAAGTGTAGCTATAGATAAGGCGAAGCTATAAAAAGTTGCAGCTATAAATAAGGCTAATATATATGTACACCTGAAGCTAAACTGAAGCCATTATTATGTGATCATTGTCAGCCTGAAGTCACAGCCAGTCTCTTCATATGGCCAGACTTAATTGGCAACATGGCCAAGCTGCAAACGTGGTCAGGTTGTGTACATGGCCAGATTATAGATATGACCAGGCTGTAGATATGGCTAAGTTGTGGACATGACTAAGCTATGGAGTTGGTCAGGTTGTGGACATGGCCAAGCTGTACACATAGCCAAGTTGTGGACTTGGTTGGTTGTGGATATGGCCAAGCTCTAGACATGACCAAGCTATAGAGATGGCCAAGCTTTGGACTCACTCAAGCTATGGACTCGGTCAAGCTATGGACTCTACCAAGCTATGGATTTGACCAAACTATGAACTCGGCCAAGCTGTGGACTCAACCAAGCTATGAACTTGGCCTAACTGCGTGGACTCGACCAAGCTATGGACTCGACCAAGCTTCGGACTTGGCCAAGCTGTGGATATGGCCAAGCTATGATATGGCCAAGCTATGATATGGCCAAGCTATGATATGGCCAAGCTATGATATGGCCAAGCTATGCTATGGCCAAGCTATGATATGGCCAAGCTATGATATGGCCAAGCTATGATATGGCCAAGTTATGATATGGCCAAGCTATGATATGGCCAAGCCTTGATATGGCCAAGCTATGATATGGCCAAGCTATGATATGGCCAAGCTATGATATGGCCAAGCTATGATATGGCCAAGCTATGATATGGCCAAGCTATGATTTGGCCGTGTTGTGGACGTGGAAAGGTTGTGGACTTGCCCAAGCTGTAGATGTGGTCAGGTTGTGGACATGGCCAAGCTATGGACAAGACGCTGTGAACATGGCCAAGCTGTAGACATGACGCTGTGAACGTGGCTAAGCTGTGTAGATATGGCCAAGCTGTAGATATGGCCAAGCTGTAGACATGACACTGTAAACATGGCCAAGCTGTAGACATGACGCTATAATCATGGCCAAGCTGTAGACATGATACTGTAAACATGGCCAAGCTGTAGACATGACCAAGCTGTGGTCGGGCGAAGACGTGGACATCTCGTAACTGGCAGCGTCACTGTACTTAACAATCGATATGAATGAATCAGTTCCCGGAACCTCGGTGTGATGGCGGTGGCGTGGTGAGCGTCGTGACCAGGCACCAGAACGCCCTATGTCCTGCCCGGTGACCCTCACTCTGCACCGTCACTCTTGGTACACATCGCACCACCTCACCTCGACCTGCACAGCACATTAAGTGTTTGTTACAGCGGGATTGAGGAGGAGCGAGTTTTTCCCATTTCGTTTTAGTCCGGCTTTTCGGGTCCTCTGCCTCCTATTGCATTAGTAAAACCTAGTGAATCGGGAAAGGCCGCGGACCGACCGTTATACCCGCAAAAGAAAAGGGAATTTCGACTCTGTCCTCTCGCACATAGGGGACAGTCTCATAAGAACATAAGAATGGAGGAAACTGCAGCGGGCCTATTGGCCCATACTGGGCAGTCCCATTTACACCCAACCCCTACTGCTCATATGAGCATCCAACCTATGTTTGAAGCTATCCAACGTATTCGAGTTAATGATGATATTTGGGAACTTGTTCCATTCATCCACTACTCTGTTACCAAACCAGTGTTTACCTATTTCGCGCCTAAATCTAAATTTGTCTAATTTAAAACCATTGTTACGAGTTCGCTCTTGGTTGGATAGTTTGAGTCCCTTTGTAATGTCCCCTTTGTTCAGCCCTGACTTCCATTTATATACCTCTATCATATCGCCTCTCACTCTACGTCTCTCGAGGGAGTGCAAATTAAGATGCTTTAACCTGTCTCTGTAATAAGGTAACCAGAATTGAACTGCGTAATCCAAGTGAGCTCTCACAAGCGCAAGATATAGTTTTAGGATGACCTCGCTAGTCTTGAAACCAACACTCCTTTGTATGAACCCAAGTACTTTATTAGCCTTGTTTCGAGCAAATATACATTGTTTACTTGGCTTAAGGTTCCTACTTATTATTACTCCTAAATCTCTCTCGCAGTCGGATTTTTCAATGGCATCGTTGTTCATCTGGTAACTGGTTTCCCTGTTTACATCTCCTATACTGAGTACTTTACGTTTGTCCACGTTGAATTTCATCTGCCATTTTTCAGACCAGTCGAAAAATTTGTTTAAATCTTCCTGTAGTTATGTGGAATCCTCATCAGATTTAATTATACAGCCTATTTTGGTGTCATCAGCAAATTTACTTATGTTGCTGTCTATGCCGATATCTATGTCGTTTATGTATAAAATAAATAATAATGGTCCAAGTACTGAGCCTTGGGGAACTCCACTTGTGGCGTTGCTCCAATGGGATTTAGTGCCGTTAATGCTCACTCGCTGTTTCCTGTCCTGTAACCTCGCCCTGATCCATTTAAGGATATTTCCTTTGATGCCATGTGCTTCTCCCTTTCTAATTAGTCTTTCGTGGGGGACTCTGTCGAAGGCTTTGCTAAAGTCGAGATATACCACATCATAATTATGCCCCTCGTCTACCGATTCGAAAACTGATGAAAAGAATGTTAATAGATTAGTTAGACAAGAACGCCCGCTTGTGAAGCCATGCTGGGAATCATTGATCAATCGGTGCTTCTCCAGGTGATTTCGAATCGAGTTTGAAATGATTGCTTCCAGTAATTTGCCTACTATTGATGTTAGACTGATTGGGCGGTAGTTAGAGGATAGTGATCTATTTCCCTTCTTGAAAATCGGTATTACATTCGCTATCCTCCAGGATTCTGGTACTACACCTGTTTTTAAGGACATGTTAAACAACTTTGGTAAGGGCATACAAGCTCTTCCTTACATTCCTTTAATACTCTGGCAAATATCTCATCGGGACCCGTGAAAGTATGCTACTGTGTTCCATGTCGAGAGGCTATCAGGAAAGGGGATATGAATTTGGTCCATATTGTCCGGAGAGGGAAAGGTCATTTTAAAATACCGATCACTTTGATATTTTTCTGATGTCAGGAAAAATACGTAACTAAAAATGGTACAAAACCCTGAATGCGGCAACACTGGGGTTAAAAATTTCAATGTGGCGGTGAGTAGCTGCCGCGCAACGATTTTCCCAGGACAAAGATGGCCACAAAAGAAATGTGAAAAGTGTGCTACTGTCTCCCTCAATCCTACGATCGTTTTTCAAATAACATTCTGAAATCTTGAAGATATAAAGCAAAAAATTAAAGACAGTTACCCAGTAAAATTGTCAACATATTTTGGTCATAATGATAGTGTATGTATATTATGTATGCTGTATTATATATTATGTATGTATATTATGTATGTGCTCCATTTATATATATTATTTATTCAGCCTAGCCAGTAGCGTGTGGCAATGTATTTAAGATGTCCCACATGCCTAATTAATGTGCCTGGCGACATATGGAAGCTGCTAATGTGTCACTTGCCATACGTCGCCTATAGAGCAGTTGACCAGCAGACAGGTTGAGGAGCGCTACTCCCCTTGTGTACATATCTCTTATCCAGTAAATCGAACCTACAAAATTATACAGGTGTTTGTGTTCGTTTCTGTATATTGAACTTATTACCCAGAACACGAACATGGCGCAGTGAACCGGTTTTACTGGATAATTATACGAGTGAAGTGCAAACTTTGTGGGAAAGCCGGCTTATGGACTCCTTCCCTGTGTCAACCAACCGCCGCCCGCCACCCCTCCTTGAAGAATTTAGCAACTTTGAGCAGTGTCAGTGACAGTGATTTTCTGTGCAGTGTTTAGTGCATTGTGTGTTTTGTGCCATACATGTGTGACCTTGTTCTAAAGGATTCCCAAGGTACACGGCATGTTCTGGGCATTTGTAAGGAGTAAAGTTTTTCACATCCTTCTTTCATCACGCCTCGAGAGTAACTGACGCTCCTCTCTTCTCCACACCCCCTCACAGCTCGAGGCCCCTCATGGCGAGACGCTATCGCCCGCCCCGCACACACAATCACTGACATCGGCGATTCCCATATATATATTTTATATATATAATCTACTTATCTGTGTATTTAATTAATTTTTTGTCTGAGATCTTGTTGATACGACAGGCTGACCGGTCAACACTGATTTAGGACACAGTACACAGATGAAGTAGTTATGTCTCGTGCCTTGCGCAGTCGTGGAGCCAGCGCCCGGATGAGTCAGTCGGATGATAGCCCCGCAGAGATGGATGACCAGGCTGACCATGACGCTCCAGCTCCAACAACATCGCGCAGCCCTTCACCTCGTTATTCAGCGTTGTCTCCAGAGATAATTGCTTTAATGAAGTTTATGAGAGATGAAAGGCGCGAGGATGAAGCTAACAGACGTGTGGCAGACGAACGCAGAAGACAAGCAGAGGCAGAGAGAGACCACCAACGGAGATTGGAAGACAGTGCACGGTTTGAAGCTTTGATATCTCGCCTCACTGTTAACCAAGCCCCTGGCTCTAACACTGCCTCGGTACTGACTGGTTCAGATACCTCACCAATGCTCTCTTTACGCCCCCCAGCCCCACCTAAAGCAGCAGCTCAAACACCGCCCATCTTGAAGCCTGATGTGAATTTCCAGACTTTTCGTGAATGGCGGCGACGGTGGACTGATTATTCTACAATGGTGGATTTCCAGAGTTTGTCACAGCCTAAACAACTCATCCAGCTGCGTATGTGCCTGTCCTTGGAAATTCAGCGTGTCTTAGAACATACGTTGCAGGTACCTCCGACCTCTTCGTTGTCTGTAGAGGAGGTACTGGACATTCTTCAACGGCACATCAAAGGACAGCAGAATGAAGCTCTGCGCAGGAGGGAATTGTTTAGCTTAAGACAGATGGAGGGTGAGACTTTTGACGCCTTTTATGTACGACTCAAGAGAGCCTCGGAAGAGGTAGATATATGCCTAGGCCACCACCAGCAGTGCGAGGAGACCCAGTTGAAGCAGGTGATCCTGATGGGTGTTAAGGACGAGGAGCTTGTCCAACGCCTCACCTCCCTCGACTCTTCCTCTTCTCTTAAGGATGTGTTGACGATATGTCGCTCTTATGAGGCTGCCAGGTGTGCCACCTCTGCCATCCGAGCTCCCCCTACAGCTGTACACGCTGTGTCCCGGTACAAGAAGGACAAGAAGTCTGCTCCTACGCCTTCGCCCACCACGTCCACGCCCGGCTCATTTTGTAACAACTGTGGTAAGCAGCACGGAACACAGGTGTGTCCAGCTGCTGAGTCTACATGCAACAGTTGTGACCGTAAGGGCCACTGGTCACTCACAGTACGGTGCCCAGCCAAACGCGTCCAGTGCAATGTGTGCGGTCGTCTGGGCCACTATGACAAGTGTTGCCCTACCAACAAACCCAAGGAACAGCGTCGGCGGAAGCTTCAGCGCCCTTCCACAAGTGAGGGCCGCCCACAGTCTTCCAATCAGAAGCATGACGACCCTGGACAACGCTCGAGCCGTATTAGGAATGTGTGCTCCCCCACCACGTCCCAGGACCAAAGTCCCCCAGTACATCAGTGTCATTGTGACCTATGGCAGTGTGTCAATCCGTCTTCAGATGTTGCCCGACACCGGCGCTGATGCTACAGTCATCGGTCCCCAGCATTTGCAATGCTTGGGGCTCTCTCCAAGCAATCTAGGACCGCCTCTCAAGGACCTCTGCGTCACGGCAGATGGTTCACAGATGGCCCCAGCCCTAGGTTTACTCTATGCACATGTCACCTTTGGCAACAGGTCGTGTCAAGCCTGGATTGACGTGCATAATGGTGTCCCGACTCCTTTGCTGTCCTACAGACATTGCCAAGAGTTGGCCATCATCTTCCAGGACTTCCCAACACCGATTCTCGAGGTAAAATACGCCAACAGACTGCACGAAGGAAGCAGCAACTACCCTGCTGCCGCCCTACCCCTACCTCTGGCCAGTGACACCTCTCCTTCGGTAGTTGTCCCTGCTGCTTCAAGTCTCCATGCCTTGGCTCGCCTCCACGACAGTCACTGTGGAGCCGAGGCCACCAAACGACGTGCACGACAGACTGTGTTCTGGCCCGGTATCAACTCCGACATCTCCAATGTTGTCCGTGCGTGTGAGCCCTGCCAAGTATTACAACCCAGCCAGCAGCAGGAACCCTTCATGAGTGACGACAACCCCACCCGCCCCTTTGAGTCTGTGTCGGCCGATTTTTTCTCTGTGTCAGGAAAGTCCTTCCTTGTTATCGTCGACCGTCTCTCTGGTTGGCCGGTTGTCATCAAGTGCGGTAATGACACGACGTCTGCCGCCACCATCAGCAAGTTCCGCCACTACTTCCGTGACGTGGGCGTTCCTGTGTGCCTGCGAACCGACAGAGGGCCTCAGTTCACAAGCCAGGACTTTGCTGTGTTCCTTGACCGATGGAGAGTCCGGCATGTGTTGTCATCGCCCCATTACCCGCAGTCCAATGGCCACGCTGAGGCTGCTGTCAAATCCTTGAAGCACCTCATCCTTAAGGTGGCCCCTTCTGGGAATATCGACTGCGAGGCCTTCGACCGGGGTCTTCTTGAACTCCGCAACACACCTAACTACACCGGACGCTCCCCTGCCCAGGTTTTGTATGGACGCCCCTTCGCTCTTGTAGGGCACCACCACCCTCAACCTTCTCCGCGAGGCAGGCCACAAAGGATCAGGACGAGTCGTCAAATGTCTAGACGTCAGTTCATGTACCACCGCCCGTTCTCTCTAAGGCAGTGTCGGCACCTGTTGTCCGTGTTCAGGACCCGGACCTCCTACGTTGGGACAAAGTAGGCGTAGTCATGGGTCTCGTAGGTCGAACTACCTGGTGTGTGGTTACCTATGGTCGGTGTGGTGGAGGAACCGCCCGTTTTCCGCCTTAACAACGCCTTCTGCTGACCCCGCCACCAGTGTTGAGTCCCATACCCTTCCCAGTGATCAAGTCCCTCGACGCTCAGAACGGATCCAAAAGAAAAGGTCCGCTCAAGACTTTGCTATGAGCGTATAGGGGGGAGGGAGGTGTATGTATATTATGTATGCTGTATTATATATTATGTATGTATATTATGTATGTGCTCCATTTATATATATTATTTATTCAGCCTAGCTAGCAGCGTGTGGCAATGTAATTACCATGTCCCACATGCTTAATTAATGTGCCTGGCGTCGTATGGAAGCTGTTAATGTCTCACTTGCCATACGTCGTCTATAGAGCAGTTAATTGTAGCAGAGAAGTTTAGAGGAGCAATGTTTTGTAGTATACAGTGGCCCCTATCCAGTACCTGAACCTGGCAAACAGGCAGGTGTCAGTTCAATTCTGCATGGAACTTATTACCCAGAACACGAACAGATAGATCATGAATAATTCAGTTTTGGAGAACTTCCATTGATCTGATGTGATATCAGTTGTGGATTCAGTATGTTGTCACACATGTGTGAACGAAAGTTTATGGACTTCTGTCGATATATCGAGGAACTGATCGAAGATGTCAATCAAAAGATGAAAACGAACAAAAATAGTGGATGCAGATGAAATGTGTCATTGTGTTTTGTTGAATAATATATTAGCTGACGTGTAAAACGGTGACGGGTGGCCACGACCCTCAGGCTGCACGGTACTCCACCACCGTAGTAACTTCAATCTACAAAACAATACCGAAATACCAGACTGATTTTGAAAATACACCCTGAAAGAAGATATTTTAATGCATTTCTCAACGATAACTAAGGCGAGGTGTGGAGATAGGAAGTCTGTGGTCGAGGGGTATGGTGGCGGGGCTGGGTGGGGCGGGGCAGGGCGAGGTGGGACAGGGCTGGGAGGATGGGGCGCCCGTAATAAAACCTGACGCTATCAATACCATCAGATGAACGGGAGCAGGCACGAGGGTAGAGGAGGGTGAGGGGGGACGCGGTGGACAATTTACAACAAGGAACACCCCTACCAGTCTTACCCCGGCCTTACCTGGACGCTGATTACATCACATCATTAGAGCAATACTGTTGTGACGCTCCACGCTGATAACATACCAGGCTGGCTGTACCCTCGGAGTGATACTTAATGACTACTTTGTCACATCTCATCTGATTATGATTCTATGTACAGTTGCCAGCAAAAGTCCTCCCACAGCCCTGCTACACAGGGCTGTGGGAGGACTTTTGCTGGCAACTGTACATCAGAAGGATAGATACTGCTTTTATTGCTTCCTTTAGTACTACATCACACGAGGACCCCACAACTACAACACAACCCGATCAAGTAAGGCGCCGTAGGTTGTTGTTGTTCTTGAGGTTATGGTATTATTACTGTTTCAACAACTATTACGGTGTTTTAGTTCGCATCTCTAGGTTAGTACACGGTCTATAAGGTTAACATATACAGTACACCAGTCATTATCGAACGAAAATGGTAGACATCCTCACCAACACTACACCAACTATCCCTTACCAACACCCTCCACAAACTACCCCTCACCAACACCCCCCACAAACCCCTTACCAACACCCCCACAAACCACCCCTCACCATCACCCCCACAACCTTCTCTCACCATCACCTCCACAATCTTCCCTCACCAACACCCCTAACAATGACCCCCACAAACCCACTCACCAACACCCCCCACAAACCACCCCTCACCAACATACCGCACTACAACTACGTCAGAAATTATAAGACGCACTACAACTACGTCAGAATGTATATACTGTAACGCACTACATTTACGTCATGTGTGTTTTAGATGCACTACAGCTACGTCAGAATGTATATAACGCACTAAAAGCTACGTCAACAATGTATATGGTTGTAACGCACTACATTTACGTCATGAGTGCTTTAGATGCACCATAACTACGTCAAGAAAGTGTATAAGACGCACTAAAAGCTACGTCAGAATGTATATATTGTAACGCACTACATTTACGTGTCATGAGTGCTTTAGATGCACTATAACTACGTCAAGAGTGCAGATTGCACCCGCTAAAGTTACGTCAGAATGTATATATTGTAACGCACTACATTTACGTCATGAGTGTTTTAGATGCACTATAACTACGTCAAGAGTGTATAAGACGCACTAAAGCTACGTCAGAATGTATATAAACGCACTACATCTACCTTCAAGAGTGTTTTAGTCTTTTAGATACACTACAACTACGTCAGAAGGTATATAAAACGCATTACAACCACGCCAGGAGTGTTTTAGATTCACTACAACTACGTCAGATGCATGACACACTACAACTACGTCAGATGCATGAGGCACACTACAACTACTTCAGAATGCACGAGGCACACTACAACTACGTCATAATGCATGAGACACACTACAACTACGTCAGGATGCATGAGACGCACTACAACTACGTCACAATACATGAGACGCACTACAACTACGTCACAATACATGAGACGCACTACAACTACGTACTAATGCATGAGACACACTACAACTACGTCAGAATACATGAGACGCACTACAACTACGTCAGAATACATGAGACGCACTACAACTACGTCAGAATACATGAGACGCACTACAACTACGTCCTAATGCATGAGACACACTACAACTACGTCAGGATGCATGAGACACACTACAACAACGTCAGAATACATGAGACGCACTACAACTACGTCAGAATACATGAGACGCACTACAACTACGTCAGATGCATGAGACGCACTACAACTCCGTAGTTGCATGAGACGCACTACAACTCCGTCAGTTGCATAAGACGCACTACAACTACGTCAGGATGCATGAGACGCACCACATAACCTGCCAGTTGCATGAGACGCACTACAACCTGCCAGTTGCATGAGACGCACTTACAACCCGTCAGTTAGATAAGACGCACTGGCTAACCATGTCAGATGCATGAGACGCACTAACCCGTCAGTTGCATGAGACGCACTACAACGCCGTCAGTTGCATAGACGACTACAACTACGTCAGAATGCATGAGACGCACTACAACTACGTCCTAATGCATGAGACGCACTACAACTACGTCAGATGCATTAGGACGCACTACAACTACGTCAGAATGCATTAGACGCACTACAACCCGTCAGTTGCATGAGACGGCACTACAACCAAGTGTCAGGATGCATGAGACGCGACTACAACTCAGTCAGTTGCATGAGACGACCACCTTGGCTAACCATGTCAGAGTACATGATACGCACTACAACTACGTCAGATGCATGAGACACACTACAATTCCGTCAGCTGCATGAGTATACCACAACTACGTCAGAATGCATGAGCACAATTACACAACTACGTCAGAATGCATGAAACACACTACAACTACTTCAGAGTACATGAGACGCACTACAACTACGTCAGATGCATGAGACACACTACAACTACGTCAGGATGCATGAGGCACACTACAACTACGTCCTAATGCATGAGACACACTACAACTACGTCAGAGTACATGAGACGCACTACAACTACGTCAGATGCATGAGACGCACTACAACTCCGTCAGTTGCATGAGACGCACTACAACTACGTCAGATGCATGAGACGCACTACATCTACGTCAGAATGCATGAGACGCACTACAACTACGTCCTAATGCATGAGACACACTACAACTACGTCCTAATGTTAAAAACAAATCACCTGGTCAAAGTCACATTAACAAGAAGATCCTGGCTCAACTCCCCGACAACATGATAGAGAGGCTTGCTCAAATATGCAACTCCTGCCTCGCCTCTGGATACTTCCCTAAGATGTTCAAAATTGCCGTTATTCGCCTCATACCAAAAGCAGGGAAGCCTCCAAACAAAGTCGAAAACTTTCGACCAATATCGCTGCTAGAGGTACCTGCCAAAATCTTCGAAAAAATAGTCAACAAGCGATTGCGGATGTATCTGGAGGACGAAGACGTGCATAATCCCCGCCAGTTCGGCTTCTGCCAATACAAAGGCACATCCACCGCCATAGCTCAGGCCTACGAGCAGATCGCCAATGCCATGACTGGCCGCCTGCAGTGCAATATATTACTGAGGGACGTCAGCAAAGCGTTTGACAAAGTTTGGCACGCAGGGCTGCAGTATAAGATCATACAACTGGGGCTACCCGAAAATCTGACGCTCCTGCTGTGTAACTTCATTATGGACCGCAGAGCCAAAATCAAGATGCAAGAGCATTTTGGAGAAGAATTCTCACTATCGAGCGGCGTGCCTCAGGGCTCTTGTCTCTCACCAACCCTTTACACACTCTACACGGCTGACCTGCCACCCCTAATCGTCGGCAGCGAGTACGTCATGTATGCCGACGATGTAACACAGATCGTCACCTGCCCAGGAAGG
>NW_024728822.1:0-16668 GCF_018991925.1 Homarus americanus | reverse complement strand
TGATAAACCTTGATGTACGGCTCCATAGTCTGCAACAGCTGGGTAGTGAAGATTTCATACCTGTTTGCGTCAGGGTCGTCGGAAAGGAGGAGCTTGGCTTTCTCGATACACTCGATGGCACCCCTAACATTACTATGGGATAAGTGTTGTTCTTCTTGGGATGACGCACCACCTGCCTCTTCACTGACGTCGTCATCATCATCATCTACCATCTCGTCGGTAGTCACATCAGGATCCCTTATCACCTCCAGGATGTCGTCGTTGGTGGTCTCGGAGAAGCCTGCAGCTGTAACACTCTGCGCAGCTTCTCTGGCAAGGTCCCCTGCTACTGCAACAGTCTGAACCTCACCAGTCACAGATTGACTCTGCCTAACGCCCGGAATGCCTTGCAACACATGTCTCCATGCGTGACGAACAGTTGCTACAGACAGCTGATCCCATGCCTCCACCAAGAAGTCCACAGCTTTCTTGAAGTTAAATATTCTTCAGAATTGTTTGAAAAGTATTTTTTGCTCTGCCAACTGTTGATCCTCGTCTTCTTCGCTCTTGCTATCGGTGGTGGTGTCACTCAGGTTACGCAACTCTTCCCTGGTGTTGGTGTAGTCGTTCAGGAGCTGGAATTTTTTCGTAGAGAATGCAGCTTTTACATTACAGATTAACTCTTGGTCCATGGGCAGTAATATAGACGTAGTGTTGGGAGGAAGGAAGACCACTTTTACGTTGGGGTGACGATCTAACAGTAGGGGCGAGTGTCCTGGTGCGTTGTCCAGCAGCAACAAAATCTTGAATGGCGCATTCTGTTGCTCACAGAATTTCTTCACATCGGGAACGAAACAGTCATCAAACCAGGAGAGGGACAGTGTAGAGAACATCCACACCTTACGTGCGATCAGCCAGTGGACATTTAGCTTGGTCATGTCCATGCTCTTGTAGGCGTGCGGCTTGCGTGCTGTGTGGATCACCGATAACTTGAGCTTACAGGTACCGGAGGCATTGGTGGTAAACAGGACGGTGATGCGCTCCTTCTGCAACTTCTGGCCCCGAATCTTGCTGGCATTCTTCACAACGAAGGTCTTGGAAGGTAGCTTTTTCCAAAAAAGACCAGATTCATCCATGTTAAACACCTGGTCGTCGGTGTACTGTCCTTCCTCCATAATCTCACGTAAAAACGGAGGAAATTCCCTAGCCGCAACACGGTCAGCACTAGTTTCTTCACCACCAATGTTGATATTGGTGATCTTGTTCCTCTTCTTAAACCTCTGTAACCACCCAGAGGAAGCATTAAAGGGTTTGGGCTCTGTAATTCCCATCTTTCGTGACACTGCAGCATACAGTTCACGTGCGTACTCCTTAAATGAGCGCGTGTCCACCGCCATGTTCCGTCGCGCCTGACGCACCAAGTAGCTCACAAGTAATTTTTCCGTCTTGAGAAGCACCTGGTTGTGGAAATATTTGATCATAGAAGCACCTGTAGACTTTGTGATGTTCATGTGCTCCTTTATCTTGGCTGCATCCTTCTTAATTGTCCTGATAGTTGATTCGTTAACACCATGCTGGCGCGCGAGATCAACCTGCCTTGTTCCTTTCTCCAACTCTTGTATGATCTTATATTTTATTTCGTAGCTTAAGGAACGTCGTGCCTTCTTTGGCTTAGGGCGGCTGGGTCCAGGTAATGCAAGGTTTCTTTGTGGTGGTGGTGGTGGTGGTCCGGTGGAAGCCATTCTTATGGAACAATGGATGCCGATATACACGATGTAGCCGGGAGGGGTGTAACTGACGCGGTAGGTCAAGGGGCTTGAACGCTCCCGCGGTGGGGCACATCATAGTACTACATTAAACCAATCACAGCTAGCAGGGAGGGAGGTAAGGATGCTTTGCCCAATCACAGTCCGCTACGTCATATGACGTCACCGATAACGCAACAAAGACATACACTGCGCAACCTACTCGCGCCGCTTACACAACATGGCGGGAGGTTTGGATCCAAAAATGGCGAGGCGCAAGAGGACCGACAGCCGCTTTCCACGTAAAGGGGTACACGCACCGTGGAAAGTGAGCATTCCGTGTTCGCCAGGGTACCGCGTAAACGTGTAAAGTGGAACCGCGTAAACGTGTAAAGTGGAACCGCGTAAAGCGAGGGTTGAATGTGTATGTGTATGTATGTATGTATGTATGTATATATATATAAATAAATATATATATATATATATATATATATATATATATATATATATATATATATATATATATATATATATATATATATATATATATATATATATATATATATATATATATATATATATATATATATATTAGTATATATATATATATATATATATATATATACTTCATTTTTAGTCCATATAACACGCGGACTTTGAACATATAATCAACGACCTCACCAGCAAGGAATCGAACCCTCGACCTACTGGGTGTGACTAGGGAACGCTTACCGGCTAGGCCACAAGAAAACTAAAAGCAGTTCTAGACTCTGTTATATTTCACACAAAGCCTGTTCATCGAGCTGATGGCGCCGTGAACCTCATAGGGAAACTGCCCGTGCCTCTTATGTGGTGTCAGTAGCATTTTACCGAATCCAGCTGGTATGAAACGCGAGGTACATATATATACTTCATTTTTAGTCCATATAACACGCGGACTTTGAACATATGATCAACGACCTCACCAGCAAGGAATCGAACCCTCGACCTACTGGGTGTGACTAGGGAACGCTTACCGGCTAGGCACGGGCAGTTTCCCATTGAGGTTCACGGCGCCATCAGCTCGCTGAACAGGCTTTGTGTGAAATATAACAGAGTCTAGAACTGCTTTTAGTGTCCTTGTGGCCTAGCCGGTATATATATATATATATATATATATATATATATATATATATATATATATATATATATATATATATATATATATATATATATTGATAAAATCACACGGGAAAAAGGGAAACAGCGGAGCACCTTAGCTTTCGTCTTTATTCAAGACATCTTCAGAGGCAACTGGATTACATGGACAGAGAGAGGCTTAAATATGCAGGGTGACCTTATTAAACATGAGGTCAGGTCATAATGATGTCATCCACTAATCCCCACACCAACACACACGTAGAGGAGCTTAAGAGAAGGGGGCGACGTGACTAGTCAGGTCAGGTCAAAAATAAGGGACCCACTAAATAACTATCCTACATCTAGATCAAAGGTTTTCAAAGCATTTTTAACCTTGAGCCACTGACAAATAAATTTATGTAACATATAATCAGTTTTTAACTGACCATCACTAATGTTTATTGATTTTAATTCCTTAATCAAACTAGCTTCAACCAGAAGTCTTTCTGTGACACAAGATGATTTGAATACTTCGAAGCTTTTTTCCCAAGCAATGGGATGATTATTATTCCTAACATGAATGAAAGCAGTGCCCTGTTCGTTCATGACGGTTAGCATTCCCCGGTCACAGTCATGGGCTCGTGGGCCGTGGGTTCGAATCCTGGTAGGTTGAGGTGTTGATTGTTTGTAGAAGTCCGCGTGTTTATTGGGCTAATGAAATATATATACATATACAGACAGACCCCGACTTACGACTGCTACGACTTACGACCGTCGGGACTTACGACCGCCGCAGATTTTTTATTTAAAAAAAAAAAAAAAAAAAATTTTCTTCAAATGACACGCATTTTCTATACCGAAACGTTTCCAGTTAATGTAGTCTCCATGTATAATTAGAAAATGATGGGGGCCCCATGTGCATTCAGCTGACTACATTAAAGGTAAGTGCTCAGTCACACTGTAACCATTCCTTATTATTTATTACTTTCACTGTACTGTATCCATTCCTCATTATTCATTATTTTTACTGTACTGTATTTCATTGTAGATTATTTATTAAAAAAAGAAAAAAAAAAAAATTTTTTTTATCTATGTCGGACTTACGACCTGGATTTGGGTCCCTAACCCTGTCGTAAGTCGGGGTCTATCTGTATATATATATATATATTCCCCGACTTATGACTGCTTGGACTTACGTCCATCGGTACTTACGACCTGCTCTGACCTTACGACCGTCGGGACATACGACCGCGGCAGTCGTGACCAAAAATATTTTCAAATGATGCGCGCATTTTCTATACCGAAACGTTTCTGTCCAGGGCGAGAGCGCGGCTCGGGTCGCCGCTTGGGTACACTCACTCAGTGGAGCGCTTACTTGGTGTTTGGCTATCGTATCCTATACTGATTGCGCTGTGAACTTTCGTTATTATCGTATTTAATTGACTTTATAATGACTGGAAAGTTTAAAAGTGAGAGTGGTGGTGGTGCTCCAAAGAAAAGGAGACAGGCAATTACTTTTGACATGAAAATGAAGATAATAACGCAGCATGAGAATGGAAAAACTGTAGCAACAATCTCACGCGACCTAGGTTTCTCACACTCGACCATATCCACTATTCTGAAGGACAAGGAACGTATTCGTGATGTAGTGAAAGGAACAACACCTATAAAGGGAACTATAATTTCAAAGAAAAGACAAGGTCCTACTCACGATATGGAAAAATTATTGGTGATATGGATAGAAGACCAGATACAGAAGCGTGTACCCTTAAGCCTTCTAACCATACAGGCTAAAGCAAGAAGCCTATTACAAAGCCTGAAGGAGCAGGCAGGAGATGAATGTGATCAAACCTTTATAGGAAGTCATGGGTGGTTTGATAGATTTAAAAACGCTACAGTCTACACAGTGTTAAGGTGAGTGGAGAGGCAGCTAGTGCCGATGTTGGTGCTGCCGAAGCTTTTAAGGAGGAGTTAGATGAAGTGATTGTGGAAGGGAATTATTTGCCTGTGGATGAGACTGGATTATTGTGGAAGCGCATGCCTGAGTGGACATACATCCACAAAGAGGCAAAACCAATGCTAGGATTCAAGGCATTCAAGGACAGAATTACACTTCTGTTGGGGGTAATGTTGCTGGTTTCAAGCTAAAACCCTTCATGATCTATCATTCAGAGAACCCCAGGGCTTTTAAACATGTCAGCAAGCACACACTGCCAGTGTTTTATCGCAGTAATAAGAAAGCTTGTATGACCTTAGCACTGTTTGAGGATTGGTTCATGACTTGTTTCATTCCACGACCCAAGGAGTATTGTCTGCAACAACAGATTCCATTCAAGATTTTGCTGATTTTGGATAATGCTCCGGGACACCCACCACACCTGGACGACATGCACCCTGATGTTCAGGTAGTCTACATTCCACCTAACACTACCTCTATCATCCAACCCATGGATCAAGGTGGTATTGCTGCCTTTAAAGCGTATTATTTACGCACGACCTTCACTCAGGCTGTTGCTGCTACTGAAGGTGAGAAAACGCTCAGAGAGTTTTGGAAGGAGTACAACGTTTTGTCATGGAAAAGAACATTAGTGCAGCATGGGATCAGGTTACAAAACATTGCATGAATGGAATATGGAAGAAAATCCTGAAAAGATATGTGAACAGTTTCAAAGGATTTAATGAAAATTAAGTTATTTCGGATATTAGTAACAAGATAGTGGAGTTAGGTAAACAGCTGGTGTTAGAAATTGATCATAAAGATGTTGAACAGTTGGTTGAAAGTGTAGCAGAAGGCGCTCAGTAACGAGGATGTTATTGAACTAGATGCACAGAAAATTGCAGAGGAAGAAGAGAGACAAAATGTAGAAGAACCTGCACCCCCCAAAAAGTTTTCAGTGAAACAAATAGCAGAGGTATTTGCTACAATTAATAAAGGAATGCAAATGTTTGATGGCATGGATCAAAATTATGAGCGTTATGCCAAAGTTGACAGAATGATCCAAGATGCACTTGCTTGCTACAGAGAAATTTATAATGAAAAGAAAAAACAAACTGTGCAGTCTAAATTGGACATCTATTTTAAGAAGTCCCCCAGTGCTGTCTCCTCACGCCCCACCAGTGCTGCCTCTTCACTCCCTCAAGATGATCCAATACCTTCAACCAGCAAGTTTCCACAGTACATAAACCTGTCTGAAGAAAGCGACATTGATGACCCACCCAGCCCTGTCTCCTCCTCTGCTTCATCCAATTAATATAGTCTCCATGTATCCTGTAAATAGAAAATTATGGGGGCCCCGTGTGCATTCAGCTGACTACATTAAAGGTAAGTGCTCAGTCACGCTGTATCCATTCCTCATTATTTATTACTTTTACTGTACTGTATCCAGTCCTCATTATTTATTACTTTTACTGTACTGTATTTCATTGTAGATTTTTTTTTTTTTTTTTTCTATGTCGGACTTAAGACCAATCGGACTTACGACCTGGATTTGGGTCCCTAACCCCGTTGTAAGTCGGGGAGCACCTGTATATATTTCTGCCACAGCACAATACAATATGGTACTTTTCCATGAAGCAAGCAGCCTAGCAACAAGCCTAAATATTTAGGCATTAGTATTATCCAGCCCTACAATAAAAGCAACAGCTGGTTGTAGTTCTATATACAGTACATAAATATATTAGTGTTACATGCCATACTTGTATGTTATGTGAAAAAATAATGTTTTATTAAAGGTGTGTTCACACGTGCATACATTTGGTTGCCAACATGTGATCAACAAGAAGAAACACGGATCTAATGCACGCAGCCGCACCCTACCAGTTGGAACCCTGTGCCTCATTTTGATCACATGTTAGCGACAAATTGTACACACGTGTGGATGCACCTTTAGGCTCACACAAAACAGCCTGTAATTTTCCATGAAGTCATGAGCCAACAGAGACATAAAAACTGGTTGTACTGTATACATAAATACCCTTAGTGTTAGTATCACTCCATATGAACCATTTCAATATAATGTTAAGAATTTTTTTTTTCATTAATACCGACTGTAACAGCACATGAATTATGCAAGGCACAAAGAATTTTGGCCACACTTCAGTTAATTTGTATCCAAGAGATAGTTCAAATAGGGTAGAGATCTGAAGTTGTCAAATTAGCAAGGTACAAATGTATTAATATTATTAATGCAAAAATAGTACATTTGCTGCTGGTCTTTCTTATTAGTGAGCATGGACTATAATTATACATTAATGTTATTATTGCCTATAAAACAACAGACTACACCAAGCAACCTGATGTGAACAAAGATGGTAGCAGTGCATGCGCCAAGAGTGGCATCTTTCTTTACTTTATTCTTAGAAAAACCTAAATAGTAGTGCTATTCCTCCACCCAATTTACTTTATTATTCAGGCAAGATATAAGTTCTCTCACATAGGTATGTTTAATTAGGTAGCTGGTTAACTTGGGCTAGGGTCCTTAAATATTATGGTCTCGGTTTTAGTGGGGATCCTCATCCCCATAGGGTTATCCTTTGACGTGAAAGATACAGGGTGAGTTTTGGAGACATTTCTAGGGAAAAAATTTGTTTTATAAGGTGGAAAATGCAGAATTTTGAATCTCAAAGCACATTTGTCTTTTCCTGTAAGTTTAAGGAGATATTGCCAGAACACAGCAAGCATTTCCTAACTTAGCACCAATAAATCAGAACAGCAAAGCATTTATATTATTTTTAAAAGAGTTTTCAATTAAGTGAATACCTTAATTCTGGTTCTGTAAAAAACATTTGTAAATAAGAGGAATAAGTAAAAATTATGATTTTTAGAAACATTGTTATTTATCATATTTCCATATCTTCCCAATAAATATTAAAAGAAAAACCATAGTAAACTGGCATTTAAATGCAATCCTGCTATAAACTGACACAAAAATGGTCTCCAGTGCATTTTTTTTTAATTTCTCTTAAATCTTCTGAAATATTATGAACATCAGCATAGTTACATAAAGCTTTGTCCACTCACTAAATATAACATAAAACTTAAATTGTCAACATGCAAAAGAACCAATACATTTTCCTCTAAATCTACAGTAAGCTTAACTCCAAATAAGAAATATACTATGCAGTACAGTATTCCTAAGACAACTATCCTCTTGGCATGGTATAAAAAAAATGAAACCCTTTCAACTGCAATTACACAATTCTAAGATTTAATACAGACAACTATTTTTGTGATTACTGCACAAAAGAACCTGTATCCTCAGATGCATTTTGTACCTTATACTACAGGTACACCTTTTCACCGAGTACAACATTTATCTTCCTAAAGACAGCAAGATATAATTCCTATCTTGTATATGCATAGATGCACCACATGAAAGATTCATTATAGGAACAGTCACCTAAAAATAAATCCTCCCAACAATTCAGAAACCTCTTATATGCCAGTCTACATGGAAAAAAAATTCTAGTACACACCATTTGATTTACTACACATAATATAACTTGCTTGAGAGTGCATTTTTCTGTTCAACTGTAGCAACACACTTAATTTCTTCCTGAGTCATACCATCTCCATCCCTTTCAGACAATTCTGAGATGTGTACTTTTGCCCTGGTAATAAGAGAGAGTATATTAACACTAAAATTACTGCAACTGTATACATTATATGTATTTACTGCAAAGGAAACCTGATGTATGGAAGAATTAAATAACAAGCAACAGACATAGTAAGTAGGATTAAGTAGTGATTGTTATAGTAAGTAGTGACAGGTAGGTAGTTGGGTAAGTGTGTAGATGGGTAAAGAAGGTGTTGTAAGCAGATTGGAAAGACGGTAGGTAGTTAGATGAGTAAACAGATAGTTCGGGATATATAAGTGAGTAGGTGGTTAGGGAAGTAAATCTGCAGGTAAGTGAATAGAGATAGGAAATAAGAAGATACCGGTAAGTAGGTTGTGAGGTCAGTATATAGGTAAGTAAGCAGATATGTAGGTAGGTAGGTAAGTAAGTAGTTGGGTAGGTATGAAAGCTAGGTAGAAGGTAGATAAATAATTAAGTAGTAGGTAGATAAATAATTAAGTAGGTAGATAGGGAAATAAGTACCATAGGTACTTTTATTTTAGCATCTTATTCTTTATTCATATAAACTAATTATCTTTAACTGAAGGAAGAAAAAGTCGAGGTTAGAGTCAGCTGTCGTATTCATCTGCAGACATGAGCATGGTTTTGGTAAGTATTCTAGTGAATACAGTACAACGTCACATATATAATTCAAACTGATACAACATTAGTCATATTATATTCAAAATATCTATCAATCTAATGTATCTCATGGTTTCTTGGTGGTTGTGCTGTGATTTTACTTTTTACGTTTATCCTCTTCACCACTGATTGGCTCGTTAGCCGCTTGGGCGATCGGTCACGCCTTTGTTTCACACTGTTGGCAAGTACTGGGCATGCACCTGCTCCTGAATGTACCTGAACCTGCTCCAGTGTTGGTCAAGTCTGGTCTTGAAAGAGCTCACACTCGGTGCTGACACAACACTCTCTGGTAGATTGTTCCAAGAGTTCACAACTCTCACGCCGAAAAAGTTTGCCCTCATAGTTTTCTGGACCTGCGGCTTCTTCAATCTTGAGCTGTGACCCCTTGTGGGGCGAGCGTCCGCCAGCTCCAAGTAAGGACACTCGATTGAGTAGTGCCCCCTGAGATGCTTATACACCTCAACTAGGTCCACCCCTTGCCCATCTGTAGTATAAGCTAGGCAAGTTCAGGCGCTCCAATTTCTCAGGGTAGCTGAGGTGCCGAAGTGCAGGCACCAGTCTGGTGGCCCTCCTTTGAACATTTACAACCAACTGACAGTTCCTAGCATATCTCAGGGACCAGACGGGGTTTGAGTACTCCAGATGGGGAAGCACAATGTTTTCAAATGGTGCACCCTCGCTATTCTTCACAACATGCATCATTTTTCCACATTCTTGAACACTATTTGAATTTCACATTTCAAGTGTGATACACTTTAAAACACGGTAAGACACATGGTGGTGGCCGCACATCAAACACATGTAAAATGTTTCCTTGTATACCTGAGGTTGCTTTGTTGAATGTGCATACATAGCCATGGCATTTTCTCGTTGGGTGTCTCATTGATGCTGTAGGAAGGATACAGTCCGGGATTTGAGCAAACTGGGAGGCATTAAGGCTTTGATGTGTTTCTGGGAGTGGATGGACTGTGGCTCACACAGTTGGTGGTAGACAGCCAGAAGTTGCTTGAGGATGTGAATGGTGTGGTCAGTGAATTTCTTTCCCTTCACTTGTTGGTATAGTATGTGTGCATTTTAATAATAACATGTCCAGGAGATGGAAAAACATTTTCTTATACCATTTCGTTGTTTTCCAGGCACTTTTTACACTAGAGATCATTGCATCTGATTTATCTCCAAGTCTCATGGTTATATTATAAAAAAGAACACTCAGGTTTCATCTCGTATTGTTTTGTTGCCTTGTGTATGTTATGGCTCAGCACAAAGGTGGACAGTAGACATCAAATGAACACCCTTCTTATTACACCATTATATTGAAAGGCATTAGTGTGCTTTCCTAAGGATGACTTGGCCATCACTCCTTTCTTTTTTGTTGGGGAGGTATGGCATAGCAATACGCTTGGCTCTGCATGTCCCACAAGCCCTGGTCTTTGTTGTCATGTAAGTACCTGTACTGGAAAAACACTACCCTGTCCCCCCAGAATGGCCAGTGATAGGGTCAAGTGTTGTATCAGTAGTGCCCTCATGTACATAATATCTTGGATGTAGCTCATCTTGCAATCACACATCACAAACAACTTCAGGCCAAAATGGTGTCACTTGGGTGGAATATACTGCTGGAAACTGATACTGCCTCGACACAGCACTATACTTCTACGAATACAAATATTCTGGTAGTATAGATAGAAGAGGGTCCTGAATTTCTCATGTAGGTTGTCAAACATAGCGGATTTTCTTCGTCGAGTCACTGTACCCCTCTAGATTATCATAGACGTGGAGCAAATGTAAAATATTTGTGAAACTGTTTACTGAGAGTAATTTGTGAAACATTGAAGTGGCAGTCTGTACCAGGTCAGTGGTCCAGTACTCTATTTATGAGTGGCAGGGTGGCAACGTGTGGGCTGGGGGTCATCTGGGTCATCATCGCTGTTTGTGTCATCCATCCCTGCAGGAGAGGCAGGCCCAGGGGGTGGGTGTAGGGTCATAAGATGAACCAGGTGTGGGTGAGCGGAGTAAGGGAGAGCGTCGAGATAAAATGCTTATGCCTGTGTTGAGAAGGGGGGTTTCAGAGGCAGGTGAGGAGCATAGGGTTGGTTGACGCTCATGATTACATGGAGAGAGAGAGAGAGAGAACGGCGAGACAATGGTGTCTTCCCGCTTCTCCTTTTTTTTTAGTTGGCCCAATCTCACTACTTCTCCTAATGCTGATGCCAAGAAGGTCCTTGAACCCAATCTTGATCATCACCTTCACACTGAGTCACATATAGTTCCTCATTTTCCTTATCCCCTTACATATTTTCTTCACTTTCACTACTAGTACTTCCCTGAATGTAATCCAGGTCTGTGCGTCAAATCACTTTCATCACACGTGGCTTCATTATCGATATCACTACCACTCATAAAAAATAAGACGGTTTCAAAAAACAATAAAACAATTCCCATTTATTTTGCATAATAGTGAAGCCCAAAACTGCAGGATGTGTATACTTAATACACATTCTTGACCAACAACGCCTCTCAAATATAGAACAAGTATTCTCATCCATGACCATCAAAAAGTTAATAAATACTGCATTGTAACTCCACAAGTAACCCAATAACCCTCTCCCATCCCTCTCGCCCCAAACTCCCTTACCCTCCTCAGTCCCCATAACACCACCCCCCCCCCCACACTTGTGATTTCTTCAGATTCCCGAGTTATGCTTTTGACTGTAACATCTTGACTGGGGTTATCACAGGGGGTATAGGAACACCTTTCCCTGACTGAACTACTGTACTGATTTTTTAATGCATTCAACACCACTAATCAGCATATCACCTGTTAACTTTTCTTTTTTAATTGGTTGATCAACACAACCTTCTTTCTGTTTCTACCATATCTTTACAAATGGTACTTAACATATGTATCATCCAATTATCACCACGTGAAACAGAAATTTTTCATTATGGCAGGACACCGTGAAATCATCCTTTTGAACAGGGAACTTTGGCATGTTAAATTAAGATGATCTGACAAAAACCCCTTCATTAACAAAGGTGAAGGGAAAGGAGGGGTGAAACAGTCCCTCCACAGTACACCCATGCCTGTGGTAATTTATAAATTATTCTAAAAAATATCTTAATAAAATGTGCTTAGGGTAAATATTTAGAGATTTTAACTTGCATAAGCTGGTGGCTATACATACTGTATGTATGTTACTGTAAAAAATGAGCACACATTCCATTATATATATTTATATTATGGATATACATTATACAGAAAATAATAACATAAAATATATTAGTAATGCTTACCCCAGTTGCATGCATTGATCAACTATGGTGATCTCTTGGAGTCAAGGAAAAACTATATGATTCAGATAGATAGAGTGAAGGACATATAAATGAAAGGAATAGATATCCAGGAAGCAGCAGTCTGCATGAATGAATGGAAGGCACAAGAAAAAGGAAAATAAATGTCCGGTGTGTGTTAACCCTTGATTACTTCCACCCCGTATTAAGCAATAAGTGGCTTGAAAACTAAGAAAATTTCAATACTCTCCTGAGATATATATATATGTAAACAATCATAGACATTTACCTGAAAGCAGCCAAATGAGCATAGTACGCAGGGCTTGGAAGGGAGACAGATCTTGTAC
Organism: Homarus americanus; assembly: GCF_018991925.1. NCBI lineage: Eukaryota > Metazoa > Arthropoda > Malacostraca > Decapoda > Nephropidae > Homarus > Homarus americanus. The sequence goes on along the minus strand of NW_024728822.1, from coordinate 3,929 downwards.
AACGAAAGTACAGATGGCATAAACTGTAGGTTAGCATCTGTATATCATCCATTGTCATATCATTGTCATCCCACAGAATATGGTAATGAGTTGGTCTGCTGGTACCTTGAATACCCTGGAAATAATAAATTAATTCAATTAAAAGTTGAAAAAAACTGCTCACACTGTTCCTTTTATATACCCTTTAATGCTTCCTCTGGGTGGTTACAGAGGTTTAAGATCCGGAACAAGATCACCAATATAAACATTGGTGGTGAAGAAGCGAGTGCTGACCGTGCTGCGGCTAGGGAATTTCCTCCGTTTTTACGTGAGATTATGGAGGAAGGACAGTACACCGACGACCAGGTGTTTAACATGGACGAATCTGGTCTTTTCTGGAAAAAGCTACCTTCCAACTCCTTCGTTGTAAAGAATGCCAGCAAGATTCGGGGCCGGAAGATGCAGAAGGAACGCATCACCGTCCTGTTTACCACCAATGCCTCCGGTACCAGTAAGCTCAAGTTATCGGTGATCCACACAGCACGCAAGCCGCACGCCTACAAAACCATGGACATGACCAAGCTAAATGTCCACTGGCTGACCGCACATAAGGCGTGGATGTTCTCTACACTGTCCCTCTCCTGGTTTGATGACTATTTTGTTCCCGATGTAAAGAAATTCTGTGAGCAACAGAATGTGCCATTCAAGATTGTGTTGCTGCTGGACAACGCACCAGGACACTCGCCCCTACTGTTAGATCATCACCCCAACGTAAAAGTGGTCTTCCTTCCTCCCAACACTCCGTCTATATTACAGCCCATGGACCAAGAGTTAATCTGTAATGTAAAAGCTGCATTCTCTACGAAAAAATTCCAGCTCCTGAACGACTACACCAACACCAGGGAAGAGTTGCGCAAAGTGAGTGACACCACCACCGATAGCAAGAGCGAAGAAGATGAGGATCAACAGTTGGCACAGCAAAAAATACTGTTCAAACAATTCTGGAGAGTATTTAACATCAAGAAAGCTGTGGACTTCTTGGTGGAGTCATGGGATCAGCTGTCTATTGCTACAATTCGTCACACATGGAGACATGTGTTGTATGGAATACCAGGTGAGAGGAGGAGTCAATCTGTGACTGGTGAGGTTCAGACTGTTGCAGTAGCAGTGGACCTTGCCAGAGAAGCTGCGCAGACTGTTACAGTTCCAGGCTTCTCCGAGACCACCAACGACGACATCCTGGAGGTGATAATGGAACCTGATGTGACTAACGAGGAGATGGTAGCTGATGATGATGACGACGTCAGTGAAGAGGCAGGTGGTGCGTCATCCCAAGAAGAACAACACTTATCCCATAGTAATGTTAGGGGTGCCATCGAGTGTATCGAGAAAGCCAAGCTCCTCCTTTCCGACGACCCTGACGCAAACAGGTATGAAATCTTCACTACCCAGCTGTTGCAGACTATGGAGCCCTACATCAAGGTGTATCACGACAACATCAACACCAGCCGTCAGCAAAGCATAACAGATTTCTTCGCCCGCAACCCACCACAGCCAGCCCAAGCCAGTGATAGTGACAGTGAAGATGACTGAGGGATTTGTCAGGGAAGCCCTGACAACTGTAAGTGACAGTGATGGTGATTCACCTAGTAATGGTGATTCACCTGAGGGCCAGTAATCTGCCCTCTGCCTCAGAACCAGCCTCCATCCCCGTATGCCGACCCATCTCTTCTACTAACGTAAGTGTTCCACATAACTTTTAGTTTTCCTAACCTAACCTTTATTTTTCCTATGTTAACCTTTATTTTTCCTAACCTAACCTCTTCTATATTACTTGTTTTTTCATACCATCATAAAGTTAAGATAAAATTTTTACTACAACAAAGTTGTGTGTCGTCAAAAAGTGGAGTTTGGGGGTCGGCCCGGACTCTATTTCAATTAATCCCATATGTTATGTTATTCACTGATATGCTCCTCACTTTACGCTGGACCTATATATATATATATATATATATATATATATATATATATATATATATATATATATATATATATATATATATATATATATATATATATATATATATATATATATATATATATATATATATATATATATATATATATATATATATATATATATTTCATGTAAATTTATAATGAAAACGCGGAGGAAGATGCAAATCTTTATAAAATCACACGGAAGGAAACAACGGAGCACCTTAGCCAGCCTTTATTCAAGAGATCATCTTGGTAAGGGCAACTGATTATATGGACAGAGTAGAGAGGCTTTGAAGAGTACAGGGTGACTTCAAAAAACATGAGACAAGTCAGCTGGATGAATGTCCATCAATCCAACACCAACATACACTTAGAGGAGCTGATATGGGGTGACGTGGATTATCAGGTCAGGTCAAAAATAAGGGACCCACTAAATAACTATCATACATCTAGATCAAAGGTTTTCAAAGCATTTTTAACCTTGGGCCACTGACAAATAAATTTATGTAACATATCAGTTTTGAACTGACCATCACTAAAGTTTATTGATTTTAATTCCTTAATCAAACTAGCTTCAACCAGAAGTCTTTCTGTGACACAAGATGATTTAAATACTTCTAAGCTTTATTCCCAAGCAATGGGATGATTATTATTCCTAACATGAACGAACAAGGCACTGCTTTCAGATGCTGTTCTGATATTGTACTTATGTTGTTTGATCTGAGCTGCAGTGTTTTTCCTGTCTGTCCTACATAATTACAATTACATTTGCTACATGGAATACAATAAACATTTCCATTTACATTCAAACTTGGGCTATTTCTTATTAACATATTGGTAATGGTTGAGTCATACTTGAAAACAACATTAATATTTAGTAGCTTGAGGGACCGAACTAACGGGACAAATTCATTACGATAGGGCAGTCAAAATATTCTTAAGTGTAGGAATTTGCCTGGTTTGAGAGGAATGAAAGGATTTTTTAGCCCTTTTAAAACAACGATCAACAAACACAGAAGGGTACCCGAGTTTCTGTGCAATGGAACGAATGTGTTTCAATTCATCGTCACCCCCCTTCTCTTAAGCTCCTCTACGTGTGTGTTGGTGTGGGGATTAGTGGATGACATCATTATGACCTGACCTCATCTTTTTAAGGTCACCCTGTATATTTAAGCCTCTCTCTGTCCATGTAATCCAGTTGCCTCTGAAGATGTCTTGAATAAAGACGAAAGCTAAGGTGCTCCGTTGTTTCCATTTTCCCGTGTGATTTTATCAAGATAACCGTTGTGTGCTATTTAAAGATTAGTAGGGTCATTACCCAATACCTGAACATTGTGGACCTGGTCTCACCCTTCTCTGTATATATACACCTTGAATTGTATTTCTCTCTCTAGTCTGTACTCACCCCTGAAGATGTGAATTACACGAAGGCGCTTGGGAACTTCGTGTTTTCTTCTTTCCTTGTGGTTATCAAGGAAAGAAGAAAACACGAAGTTCCCAAGCGCTTTCGTGTAATTCACATCATCAGGGGTGAGTACAGTCTGTACTCACCCCTGAAGCGTTAACAAAAAATTGCCGCCGTCCATTGACTGCGTTAAATTAACGGCGTCAACGTACAACACTGCATACAACATTCTAGTGTTTATTTTTCTACTCTAAAATAAATATATCAGAATAAAGGTGAACTTACTTGATGAGAGCAGAGATAGAAATCTCGCTCACTTGGATGTGTGATCCCAGAATCCACAACAGTACCAGGTGGAACATTCTTACACTTACCAACACCATCTCTGTCCTCACAGAACAATCTGAAAGAATTCATGTATTTTAACAAGGTAAATTATCTATCGATCATGCTTCTTTGAGGGTTCTAATATCCAAAAGAATATAAAATACAGGGTACTGTACCTAAATGCAAGGGTGTTTGAAGGTGGGGTGGAGAAGAGAGG
>NW_024728821.1:0-10150 GCF_018991925.1 Homarus americanus | reverse complement strand
AATACAATAAACACTTCCATTTACATTCAAACTTGGGCTATTTCTTATTAACATATTGGTAATGGTTGAGTCATACTTGAAAACAACATTAATATTTAGTAGCTTGAAGGACCGAACTAACGGGACAAATTCATTACGATAGGGCAGAGTCAAAATATTCTTAAGTGTAGGAACTTGTCTGGTTTGAGAGGAATGAAAGGATTTTTTAGCCCTTTTAAAACAACGATCAACAAACACAGAAGGGTACCCGAGTTTCTGTGCAATGGAACGAATGTGTTTCAATTCATCGTCAATAAATTCAGAGTCACAAATACGCAGACATCTTAAGAACATAGCAGAAAAAACTGACATTTTGGTAGACTCCAGGTGATTCGATAAAAAGTGAATGAAACTGTCTACCTGTGTGGGCTTTCTGTATACCTTAAATTTATAGTTTTGGCCATTTCTCATGATAAGCATATCGAGGAATGGAAGGGATCCATTTATTTCTCTTTCAATTTTGAATGTGATACTTGGGACAATATCATTATGCTTGTCTAAAAATTCCAATGGGTCACTGTTTCTAGGCCAAAGACAAAGAACATCATCTACATATCTATACCATGGAGGAATAAAATCCACTATATTGGGTAGTAATCTAGACTCAAAAAACTCCATATAAATACAGGTTAGAGGAGCAGAAAGACAATTACCCATGCTCATGCCAAATATTTGCTTGTAGAACTTCCCATTTGCTCTAAACACATTGTCAGTTACGCATAACTCTATCAATTTGAGAAAAGTATCATGTTCAATAGTTAAATCTAACAGTTGTAATTTATCTTTAAGAAATGAAAGTAGGTCTTTCACAGGTACTCTAGTGAACAGTGAATTTACATCAAAACTTATTAATTCACAAGGTTCATTGTGTTTCTTGAGTTTATCAATTAAATCACTGCTGTTGTGTATATGTGAATTAGATATTTGGCCTGTAAGAGGGGATAGCATCTTTACCAGTCATTTGGATAATTTGTAAGTAACAGAACCCACAGAACTCACGATAGGACGTAATGGATTGTTAAGCTTGTGTGTTTTGATCAATCCATACATATAAGGTAAAGTGGGATTGATTTGAGAGAGCTGTTTGGTGAGATCGGGGTTCTTTTTCAATAACATCTTCATTTTGGAATTAGATAACTTATTAATATTTTCCAGGGGATCTTTCGTAAGCTCATAATACGTGCTTTCATCACTAAGTAATGAATTCATCTTATCATTGTAGTCACTTTTATCCAAGATAACAATAGCATTAGACTTATCAGCCTTGGTAATGTGGATATTCTTATTTCTTTTCAAGTTTATCAAGGCTGTTGTTTCCATTTTCCCGTGTGATTTTATCAAGATTTATCTTATCCACGTTTTCATTGTGGATTTACATGAAATATATATATATATATATATATATATATATATATATATATATATATATATATATATATGCACACACAGTATTTGCCGGCGTATAAGATGCACCCCTATTTTACAAGGATATTTTGCGGAAAAAAAATAGTACGTTTCATCATATAATTATTGAAAGTGATTTTAAATTGGTTTTGTAGGGCAAAACATATGATTTTGTGCATGTAATTACAATATATACTGGAATCAAGCAGGAAATCATCAATTCAATTCAATTTCAATTGTTTATTTCTTGATAGAGGAAGCGGGATCCTAGTGCTGTCACTAGGTACCCCTGTGCAATAACACCAGGAGCATCTGGCAAGTGTCACAAGTATATACAGTACAAATATTATAAAGGGGCTTACTAAAGCCTAAGGAAGGAAGGATATTCCTTTAACACATAATAAATGTTATTCACATAATATCTGGCCAGTATGGGGAGGATCATCGTGTCTCCGTCAGGGGGTCGTGGAGTGGTGGTCCAGCAGGCGTCACGGAAGCGTTGTGTGTGGGGACATCTTAGGAGGTAGTGGATAAGGGTGCGGCTGTCGGGTCTTCTGCATAATGCACAAGAGCGTTGCTCAAAGGATGCGGGGATACCAATCTCCCAAGCAAAGTCATACCCAATGATGATACGGGCAGCAATCACGTCCCCTTTCCCGCGACCCTTTCCCATAGACATACGAGAGGTCAGGAAGTTTACGGAGGACATCGTACCAGGTTGGCGGGGAGTCCAGGGGGATGGCTGCTTCCCGAGCCTCTCTCTGTTTGCGGCGAATTTGGGTCCTAAGCTGTAAAAGTGTTCGAGGAACAACGTAGTCAGGTGTAGCCTTGTTGCAGCCAGTCTTGGCAAGGCCATCTGCTGCCTCATTCCCCAAGATACCCACATGACTGGGTATCCATAGGAATGTCACAGGACGACCTGTATCCTGAAGTGTGGATGTTAACCCTTGTATTCGGAGGATGAGGTCAGGAAATCATCTCGGAAACTACTTTACCGATCTGTAGTGATGATGGATGGTGTTATATGTAGTGATGATGGATGGTGTTATATGTAGTGATATTGGATGTTGTTATATGTAGTGATGATGGGTGGTGGTATATGTAGTGATGATGGATGGTATTATATGTAGTGATGATGGATGGTGTTGTATGTAGTGATGATGGATGGTATTATATGTAGTGATGATGGATGGTATTATATGTAGTGATGATGGATGATGTTATATGTAGTGATGATGGATGTTGTTATATGTAGTGATAATAGATGATGTTATATGTAGTGATGATGGATGTTGTTATATGTAGTGATGATGGATGGTATTATATGTAGTGATGATGGATGGTGTTATATGTAGTGATAATAGATGATGTTATATGTAGTGATGATGGATGTTGTTATATGTAGTGATGATGGATTGTGTTATATGTAGTGATAATATATGTTGTTATATGTAGTGATGATGGATGTTGTTATATGTAGTGATGATGGATGGTGTTATATGTAGTGATGATGGGTGGTGTTATATGTAGTGATGATTCGACAATGAAATAATAGTTTAATGTTAAAAAAATATACTTTGCTGTACCGTTGTAGTGAAAAACACGGTGGAACTTACATACACCGTTAATGAACTATTGATGGAAGAAGAAGTTTTGGGGACTGAACAGTGAGACAATGTGGAGCCTCCCGGAGGGTGGCGTCCTACCGTGGCCTAGAGAATGAGCCGGGCGGCGTTTCTGCTAGTACTGTACTATAGTAACATTATACTAACCTTGAAAGGAAAATAAATTAAATTTACCAAAGCTAAAAAGAAATACATTGGTATCTTTGAATACTGGTACATGCAGACGAAGCAAATATTTAGTTGAATATTAGTACACATCAAGCAACAGGAAAAAAATTGAATGCATTGTAATAGAAACTGGAATTTCAGTTAATATCATAGGCTACAGTACATAGCCAGCAGCAAAAAAATAAAAAAGTAACAAAGGTTTATTTAACCATCATCTACAAAACCTAGAAAATCATCATCTTCAGAACTAGGTAAATCAACATCCTCAAAGCCTGAAAACTCACTCTCACTGCTGGCATCCATATTACTGTACAGTACTCTCTTCATCACTGGAATTATCTACAATAGTATCTGGGTCATCAATATTTTCTTCAAACAATAAATCGTCCTCAGTAATTAATATATGGGTTTTGAAATGACTTTTTCAGAGATTCTGGACTTTTATACCAGGGTAGTAGGCCTCTCGCTTCTTCCTGTCGGTGTCGCTTCAGAATCCGAAGCCTGTAACTAACTGGTTAGGCCTCCTGGAATTACAGCTTAACGAGTCGTCAGTTGTCCAACTTTCCTCTTAACAAGCTCAGTCCTATGAGCCCGAAACTGGTCCCAAACTAATGAGGCAGGTTTCTTTAATAGCCCACCAGGACCACACTTTATCTATCCACAATTTCATTCCTCCCTCATCCATCCAAACTTTTGGATGGACATGAAAATAAACTCCATTGGGTATTCTTTCTTTAGGTAATGTCTTTCTTTTAAAAATTAGAAAAGGTGGCAATTTTGTGCCATCAGCGCAGCATGCTAAAACAACTGTGTGGTGTGTCTTGTGGCCACATGTTTTAACGGTCACAGATTTAGCACCTTAAGAGTCTACCGTCTTGTTTGATGGCCCATCGAATGTCAGAGGGACTTCGTCCATATTTGCTATCTGTGAAAGTTCAAAATTAATTTATTTTCTGGCATTAATCACATACCTGTGAAACTCAATGTTATTATCTTAGTATTCAGCAGACATTTTTTGTTCTATTCTTGTTGTAGCCCTCATACATAGGTTAGTTCTCCTCATAAGTCTGGAGCACCATGCTGTTCATCCTCTAAAGCCATTGATATCTCTGTTCGTTGCTGTCAGTCTTGAATGGTGAATAATCATTTTGGTGGATACTGAAATGCCCAAGATTCTTTGGTCTAACACTAGGGTTGCCATATGTGAACATTAACAAAAGAGGACGTTCCAGAAGACATCCTGCGCCCCCCGCCTGGCACACACTTTGGCGCTATGTAACCTCGATGCAGCCGTGACCGTTTTATGCTCTGGAAAAGTACAACAAATCGTAAGCACTAGCTGTGGCAACAAGCGACAAACCCACAACAAAGACTAAGATCAAACACTGTCACTGCAGGTTAAAGACTGGCCAACCACCGGTCACCGTCACAGTTGTCGACACACGTAATTAATATAGGGAAAGTGGCTAGATTATGGTTGAAAATTGCTAAAATGCCTTAAATGCAGGACAAGAAAAACAAATGCTACAGTGTAAAAAAGCCATAAGAAAAATGGTATATTTTCAACATTTCATTTATGGCTAAAAGCACTAAATACAAAAAAAATATAATAATGCGCGTGGCTGAAGAACAAGGAAAAGCAGTACATGGCACTACAGGCTAGCCCAAAAACTGCTGGCAGTTAAGTTGACAACACCGTACAGCGTACACGTGACTTATCAGCTGACGAAAACTGAACGAGATCTCTACGGTTTCCACCTCCCCTCTCTCAGTCTCTCTCTCGTCATTACAGTTTCATGTTTTTTCCATGGAGAAAATGATGGAAGCTGTCTCTTTAACCTTTCTAATTTACTCAATGGTCAACACGACTGGGGAGTGAGAGAGGTCATTGGTCTGTGTAGGATTCCCCTCTACAATCCCATTTTTCGTGATAATACTGCCTAGTGCTGTTGTTGCTTTCGCGGTTTCAGCAGTTAGGTTGACCGCAGTAAGAGTTATATAGGTCTACCATCATCTACGTGAAGTAATATAATGTAATGCTCTCAATTTTGTTATCCACACACACACACACACACATTCTCCTTTCATTTTCTGTCATTCAAACTTCCTGCTTTAAATGAGGTGTCTTCCTACGGTGCTCCCCTTCCACAACTAAACCACATATATCACTGGTTTACCTTCTTCCTACGGTGCTCCCCTTCCACAACTAAACCACATATATCACTGGTTTACCTTCTTCCTACGGTGCTCCCCTTCCACAACTAAACCACATATATCACTGGTTTACCTTCTTCCTACGGTGCTCCCCTTCCACAACTAAACCACATATATCACTGGTTTACCTTCTTCCTACGGTGCTCCCCTTCCACAACTAAACCACATATATCACTGGTTTACCTTCTTCCTACGGTGCTCCCCTTCCACAACTAAACCACATATATCACTGGTTTACCTTTCTCACTTCATAACACACAGCTGTGCCAAAAACCATCGTTGCATCATCCATGGATCAACAACAATAAACACACAATACCATAATGAAGGTAATACAAACAATTAGTAGTATTAGAGATGAGAGATACCTGAGGGAGCAACGACCTGTGTCACTCCGGGGGGACTTTCCCTGCCATCCACAACCCGACCCGGAACATACCTCAACTTTAACCTTACCAAACCCGGTGCACTGGCTTATAATTTATATATTTTTTTATATAATACAGAGAAAGAAGATTATAATCCACTGAACTGCAGGTAAACTGGACTTGGGGGGGAGGGGGGGGGGGTAGTTCGCTGTATTATTACTCGGAAACAAAAAAAGTCTTACGATTTGCAGGTTGAGTGAATCCCCGTAACTATCACAGTACGGTAAATATAACTGCCTTACACCTCATGTAAACGTAAATGCTCGAAAAACACTAAGACAATCCTCTGTCTACGCAACGTTTGAACCCCCGACGATAGTTACCAAGAGACGCGGTCAACTGAAGCACTGGACGCGACGTTGCATGAGTAGCGGTGATAAATTAAGTACTGTTGGGAGTAAGCTGATACAAACTGTGGCCGAGTATGCATAAGTACTGTTCTGCTGAAGGTGTGTAGAAGGGATATAAAGTTTAACCTAACTTAGCGGAACCTAACCTAAGTTAACCTAAGCTTACCTAACCGTAAGAACTGAAGCTAACTAAACACTATTATCTGGGCCCAGTTTTTATAGGTCACCAATTCTAACATAAGAACCTAAGAATGGAGGAAACTGCAGATGGCCTAGTGGCCCATACTGGGCAGTCCCATTTACACCCAACCCCTATTGCTCATATATCCACCTTACCTATGTTTGAAGTTACCCAGCGTATTCGAATTAATGATGATGTTTGGTACTTGTTCCACTCATCCACTACTCTTTTTCCAAACCAATGTTTACCCATTTAGCGCCTAAATCTAAATTTGTCTACGTCTCTCGAGGGAGTGCAAATTAAAATGCTTTAACCTGTTTCTGTACTCAAAGTTCCCAACGCCCGGGATGTCTTGTCATTCCCCTCTGAATTCTTTCTAGGGATTCTATATCCATTCTTTAATACCGTGACCAGAATTGAACTGCGTAATCCAAGTGAGGTCTTCCAACCGCAAGAAATAGCTTTAGGATAACTTCTCTAGTCTTGTAACTAACACTCCTTTGTATGAACCCCAGTACTTTATAACCTTTGTTTCGAGCAAATACACATTGTTTACTTGACTTAAGATTACTACTTATCATTACTCCTAAATCTTTCTCACATTCGGATTTCTCTATAACATAGTTGTTCATCTGATATCTGGTTTCTCTGTTTACATCTCCTCAACAAAGTACTTTACATTTGTCCACATTCAATTTCATCTGCCATTTTTCAGACCATTCATTTTTTTTTTTTAGATCTTCCTGTGTTTTGCGGAGTCCTCGTCAGATTTAATTACACGCCCTATTTAAGTGTCATCAGCAAATTTACTTATGTTTCTGTCTATGCCGATATCTATGTCGTTTATGTATATAATAAGTAATAATGGTCCAAGTACTGAGCCTTAGGGTACTCCACTGGTGACGTTACACCAATCGGATTTAGTGCCGTTAATGCTCACTCGTTGTTTCCTGTCGTTATCACGCACTAATCCATTTTAGAATATCTCCTCCAATGCCGTGAGCCTCCACTTTTCATTTTAGTCTTTCATTGGGGACTCTGTCGAAGGCTTTACTAAAGTCAAGATATACCACATAATAGTCGTGCCCCTCGTCCACTGATACGAAAACAGCTGAAAAGAATGTTAATAGATTACTTAGACATGAACGCCCGCTTGTGAAGCCAGGTTGGGAATCATTGATCAACTTGTACTTCTCCAGGCGATTTCGAATAGAGTTTGAAATTATTGCTTCCAGTACTTTGCCTACAATTGACGTTAAGTACCAGGATTCTGGTACTACACCTGTTTTTAAGGCCATGTTAAACGAATTTGCTAAGGGCATACTAAGCTCTTCCTTACATTCCTTTAATACTCTGGCAAATATCTCATCGGGACCTGGTGACTTATTAGGCTTTAGCTTGTCTATTTGCTTACTAACGTCGTTACTAGTCACTACTATCTCGCTTAATCTATTTTCTTCACTATCTCTGTATACAGTCGGTGCCTCAGGTTGGTTAGGTTGGGGCTTAAAAGGGCTTGGGGCCCCATTTGTCATGTACAGAACGCTCCTGGTTAATGAACTCAATGGTGACACTGTTTGGGTGGTGGTTGATGGTAATAACAAATAATGACAAATGGTTTTACTCTATGGTGAGTGTTGGCAACACTGTTAGGTCATGTGGTATACTGGCAACACTATATGGTTCTCAGAAGTAACCCCAACACACCTGGAAAGGGGTTCTGGAGGGCTTCTTCTTAAGAGTACCAATGAATAACTACAGTAATTTGAATTTCCATAGAACAATAAACATTTTGTTGCAATTTGATGCATTTTCAACTATCCTAACAATATATATAGTCTATTTATATGGTGTCATGGTATGTGGGACACACTGGAACAGTGTTTTGCTTTGTTTTTTAACAGGGATTAGCCCACCCGGGCACAGGTCACTGACCCACATCGGGGCCCGGGGGCGAAAATGTAATGATAATGATAATAATAATAATAATTCAGATAAGTACAATTTTTAAGAAAATATACAAAAATAAAAATAATAAAACTGCAATAATAATAATAATAATAATAATAATAATAATAATAATAATAATAACACTGCAATAATCATAATAAAGAACCATAAAGAAATAAAAGAGATCAAGTATGTTGTGTTGTCAACGGTAAGAGAAACAATATTGTATAATGTATATAGTTTTGACTCATTGTCTGGGCAACAGTTTTTATTATAAATTATGTACTTGTGGGTTAAGCTGAAAAAGAAAAAAATGACTGACAATTGTCATGTTTATAAGGAAAGTTAAAGTATTTAATAATAAATGAAAATTTTTATTAAGGAGAATCAGAGACCCAGGCAATCATATTCCTCCCACATTTGGCTTAAGATTTCGTCCAGATTGAGGTCAACTTTTTGGGGTGTTTCTTCTGGTGTGACCTTGGCCACGTTAGGTGTATTTTGGTCGGGTTCGACCTTGGCCACGTTGGGTGTGTGTTGGTCGGGTGAGATCATGGCCACGTTGGGTGTGTGTTGGTCGGGTTCGACCTTGGCCACGTTGGGTGTGTGTTGGTCGGGTGAGATCACGGCCACGTTGGGTGTGTGTTGGTCGGGTGACATCACGGCCACGTTGGGTGTGTGTTGGTCGGGTGACATCACGGCCAGGTCCTCTGTGAATTGAGACAGGTCGTATAAGTCCTGGTTGCTCCGGACTCTCCATCGGGTCGGGTTAGGACCTCGAACAGGCCTGCCCGACCTCGATTAGGACAGGTGAGATCTGGTCGAGTTTCACGTGGTGGTGGAGTGTTTTGCAGGGTCTTGGTGGTTTAGGAACATCTTTACACATTCCACTGTCGGTCCATTTTAAGCATTTATAATAATACAGTCGCTTATTTTCTGGTCCAACCCTCGTGGTGAACTCCAGACCTCGGGTGGCCATTAAACGTCCGATCTGGAACTTGTGTATCTCCTGAAGCCCATTTTGTTGACAGTACGTGTTATATTCTTGAAATAGGTCGTGTCGACCTACTATGTCGTTACTGTCGGATGAAGGAGAGAGAAACTTCTCGAAAAATGACGAAAAGTCTTCCTTTTTTTCAGCTGACGTTTTAACTCGTTTTGGCTGCTTGACGTTTTCCATGTCTGATTTGCGTTTTCTGTTGACAGAAGTATTTTGGTTTGAGGGAATATCCACCGACTTGCTTTTTACAGCTGGCTACGAGCACGAGGCAAGGACTTCCACACAAGGCTGAAAGACGACGCCTGGGAAGGCGTACTTCTGGCCGACGCCGTGAGAGCCCCCCACGCGCACATTGCATTTCGCACCTAACTTGGACATTAACCGTCCAATATTAACAACTGAAGCCGGGGAGATGCCTTGGCCATCACAGTACTTCTTATACTCGCGGACTAAATCTTCCCGTAAGATCAATTGTGTCGAAATACCGGTGAAAATTACTTTTTCTTCAAGGAATTTAAGGAATTCCTTCTTGCCGTTGAATCGTTGTTCAGGTTGCGTCTTTGCCATTTTATTCAAAGGTTTCCTGGGTGATGTCTTAAATTACTGTACAGTAGGGTGTGTCATAGGAGGGAAGATCAGCTAAAACTAATGGCCCATCACTTTTTTGGTAGATTTTAGTGTATATAAACAGAAAATAATTTCAGTTACAATATTTTGCAACCTTTTGCTAGGTAAATTTTAGCGTGAAATTTATCGAAAATCTAACGTACAGCTGCATTAGTGCATTACAA
>NW_024728820.1:0-14280 GCF_018991925.1 Homarus americanus | reverse complement strand
ACGTGCGGTCCCTCGCCCAATGTCTTCTGCCTTGCTGTAGGTAGAGGAGCGGATAAGGGAGGAGATAGGCACACACGGTGGCGCTGCCAGCGCCGAGGATAGCAAGAGAAGGTGCAGTTTGATCTAATCATCTGGTTTGCTATTTCTCTAAGGCCAATGTGCGGTCCCTCGCCCAATGTCTTCTGCCTTGCTGCAGGTCGAGGAGCGGATAAGGGAGGAGATAGGCACACACGGTGGCGCTGCCGGCGCCGAGGATAGCAAGAGAAGGTGCAGTTTGATCTGATCATCTGGTTTGCTATTTTCAAGGCCAACGTGCGGCCCCTCGCCCACGTCTTCTGCTCATGTAGGTCGAGTGTGCGATAAGGGAGGAGATAGGCACACACGGTGGTGCTGCCGGCGCCGAGGATAGCAAGAGAAGGTGCAGTTTGATCTGATCATCTGGTTTGCTATTTCTCTAAGGCCAACGTGCGGTCCCTCGCCCAATGTCTTCTACCTTGCTGTAGGTAGAGGAGCGGATAAGGGAGGAGATAGGCACACACGGTGGCGCTGCCAGCGCCGAGGATAGCAAGAGAAGGTGCAGTTTGATCTGATCATCTGGTTTGCTATTTCTCTAAGGCCAACGTGCGGTCCCTCGCCCAATGTCTTCCGCCTTGCTGTAGGTCGAGGAGCGGATAAGGGAGGAGATAGGCACACACGGTGGCGCTGCCGGCGCCGAGGATAGCAAGAGAAGGTGCGGTTTGATCTGATCATCTGGTTTGCTATTTCTCTAAGGCCAACGTGCGGTCCCTCGCCCAATGTCTTCTGCCTTGCTGTAGGTCGAGGAGCGGATAAGGGAGGAGATAGGCACACACGGTGGTGCTGCCGGCGCCAAGGATAGCAAGAAAAGGTGCAGTTTGATCTGATCATCTGGTTTGCTATTTCTCTAAGGCCAACGTGCGGTCCCTCGCCCAATGTCTTCTGCCTTGCTGTAGGTCGAGGAGCGGATAAGGGAGGAGATAGTCACACACGGTGGCGCTGCTGGCGCCGAGGATAGCAAGAGAAGGTGCAGTTTGATCTGATCATTGTTTGCTATTTCTCTAGGCTGAACGCGGTGGTCCTCTAATGTCTTCTGGGGCCCTTTGCTAGCGTCATAGAGTGGATATGGGAGGAGATAGGCATCACGACCTGTGAGGCTGCCGGCGTCGGTGATAGCAAGAGGCGCAGTTGATCTCACGGCCCGCTCTATTGCTCTGGGTTAAACGTGCAGTCCCTCGCCCAATGTCTTCTGCCTTGCTGTAGGTCGAGGTGCGGATAAGGAAGGAGATAGGCACACACGGTGGCGCTGCTGGCGCCGAGGATAGCAAGAGAAGGTGCAGTTTGTTCTGATCATCTGGTTTGCTATTTCTCTAAGGCCAACGTGCGGTCCCTCGTCCAATGTCTTCTGCCTTGCTGTAGGTCGAGGAGCGGATAAGGGAGGAGATAGGCACACACGGTGGCGCTGCCGGCGCCGAGGATAGCAAGAGAAGGTGCAGTTTGATCTGATCATCTGGTTTGCTATTTCTCTAAGGCCAACGTGCAGTCCCTCGCCCAATGTCTTCTGCCATGCTGTAGGTCAAGGAGCGGATAAGGGAGGAGATAGGCACACACGGTGGCGCTGCCGGCGCCGAGGATAGCAAGAGAAGGTGCAGTTTGATCTGATCATCTGGTTTGCTATTTCTCTAAGGCCAACGTGCAGTCCCTCGCCCAATGTCTTCTGCCATGCTGTAGGTCAAGGAGCGGATAAGGGAGGAGATAGGCACACACAGGCGCTGCCGGCGCCGAGGATAGCAAGAGAAGGTGCAGTTTGATCTGATCATCTGGTTTGCTATGTCTCTAAAGCCAACGTGCGGTCCCTCGCCACATGTCTTCTGCCTTGCTGTAGGTCGAGGAGTGGATAAGGGAGGAGATAGGCACACACGGTGGCGCTGCCGGCGCCGAGGATAGCAAGAGAAGGTGCAGTTTGATCTGATCATCTGGTTTGCTATTTCTCTAAGGCCAACGTGCGGTCCCTCGCCCAAAGTCTTCTGCCTTGTTGTAGGTCGAGGAGCGGATAAGGGAGGAGATAGGCACACACGGTGGCGCTGCCGGCGCCGAGGATAGCAAGAGAAGGTGTAGTTTGATCTGATCATCTTTTTTGCTATTTCTCTAAGGCCAACGTGCGGTCCCTCGCCCAATGTCTTCTGCCTTGCTGTAGGTCGAGGTGCGGATAAGGGAGGATATAGGCACACACGGTGGCGCTGCCGGCGCCGAGGATAGCAAGAGAAGGTGCAGTTTGATCTGATCATCTGGTTTGCTATTTCTCTAAGGCTAACGTGCAGTCCCTCACCCAATGTCTTCCGCCTTGCTGTAGGTCGATGAGCGGATAAGGGAGGAGATAGTCACACACGGTGCCGCTGCCGGCGCCGAGGATAGCAAGAGAAGGTGCAGTTTGATCTGATCATCTGGTTTGCTATTTCTCTAAGGCGAACGTGCGGTCCCTCGCCCAATGTCTTCTGCCTTGCTGTAGGTCGAGGTGCGGATAAGGGAGGAGATAGGCACACACGGTGGCGCTGCCGGCGCTGAGGATTGCAAGAGAAGGTGCAGTTTGATCTGATCATCTGGTTTGCTATTGCTCTAAGTCCAACGTGCAGTCCCTCGCCCAATGTCTTCTGCCTTGCTGTAGGTCGAGGAGCGGATAAGGGAGGAGATAGTCACACACGGTGGCGCTGCCGGCGCCGAGGATAGCAAGAGAAGGTGCAGTTTGATCTGATCATCTGGTTTGCTATTTCTCTAAGGCCAACGTGCGGTCCCTCGCCCAATGTCTTCTGCCTTGCTGTAGGTCGAGGAGCGGATATGGGAAGAGATAGGCACACACGGTGGCGCTGCCGGCGCCGAGGATAGCAAGAGAAGGTGCCGTTTGATCTGATCATCTGGTTTGCTATTTCTCTAAGGCCAACGTGCGGTCCCTCGCCCAATGTCTTCTGCCTTACTGTAGGTCGAGGAGCGGATAAGGGAGGAGATAGGCACACACGCTAGCGCTGCCGGCGCCGAGGATAGCAAGAGAAAGTGCAGTTTGATCTGATCATCTGGTTTGCTATTTCTCTAAGGCCAACGTGCGGTCCCTCGCCCAATGTCTTCTGCCTTGCTGTAGGTCGAGGAGCGGATAAGGGAGGAGATAGGCACACACGGTGGCGCTGCCGGCGCCGAGGATAGCAAGTGAAGGTGCAGTTTGATCTGATCATCTGGTTTGCTATTTCTCTAAGGCCAACGTGCGGTCCCTCGCCCAATGTCTTCTGCCTTGCTGTAGGTCGAGGAGCGGATAAGGGAGGAGATAAGGCACCTGGCGGTGGTGCTGCCGGCGCGAGGATAGCAAAGAGAAGGTGCAGTTTGATCTGATCATCTGGTTTTGCTATTTCTCTCCTAAAGGCCCAGCGTCGCGGTCCCTCATGTAATGTCTTCTACTGCCTTGCTGTAGGTAGAGGGGCGGATAAGGGGAGGAGATAGGCACACGGTGGCGCTGCCAGCTATGGGGATAGCAAGAGAAGGTGCTTTTTGATCTGATCATCTGGTTTGCTATTTCTCTAAGGCCAATGTGCAGTCCCTCGCCCAATGTCTTCTGCCTTGCTGTAGGTCGAGGAGCGGATATGGGAGGAGATAGGCACACACGGTGGCGCTGCCGGCGCCGAGGATAGCAAGAGAAGGTGCAGTTTGATCTGATCATCTGGTTTGCCATTTCTCTAAGGCCAACGTGCGGACCCTCGCCCAATGTCTTCTGCCTTGCTGTAGGTCGAGGAGCGGATAAGGGAGGAGATAGGCACACACGGTGGCGCTGCCGGCGCCGAGGATAGCAAGAGTAGGTGCAGTTTGATCTGATCATCTGGTTTGCTATTTCTTTAAGGCCAACGTGCAGTCTCTCGCCTAATGTCTTCTGCCTTGCTGTAGGTCGAGGAGCAAATAAGGGAGGAGATAGGCAAACACGGTGGCGCTGCCGGCGCCGAGGATAGCAAGAGAAGGTGCAGTTTGATCTGATCATCTGGTTTGCTATTTCTCTAAGGCCAACGTGCGGTCCCTCGCCCAATGTCTTCTGCCTTGCTGTAGGTCGAGGAGCGGATAAGGAGGAATGAAGCATACGATTAGGCGCTGCGACTTTCGAGGATAGCAAAGAGAAGGTGCAGTTTGATCTGATCATCTGGTTTGCGCACTTTATTTCTCTAAGATAGCGATGCAGTCCTAACCCAATGTCTTCGCCTTGCTGTAGGTCGAGGAAGCGGATAGGGAGGAGATAGAGCACCTGCTGATTGGCTACCTTTCCGGGATAGCAAGAGAAGGTGCAGTTTGATCTGATCATCTGGTTTGCCCTATTCTCTAAAATGGCGATGCGGTCCCTCGCCCAATGTCTTCTGCCTTGCTGTAGGTCGAGGGAATCGGATAAGGGAGGAGATAGGCACACACGGTGGCGCTGCCGGCACCGAGGATAGCAAGAGAAGGTGCAGTTTGATCTGATCATCTGGTTTGCTATTTCTCTAAGGCCAACGTGCGGTCCCTCACCCAATGTCTTCCGCCTTGCTGTAGGTCGAGGAGCGGATAAGGGAGGATATAGGCACACACGGTGGCACTGCCGGCGCCGAGGATAGCAAGAGAAGGTGCAGTTTGATCTGATCATCTGGTTTGCTATTTCTCTAAGGCCAACGTGTGGTCCCTCGCACAATGTCTTCTGCCTTGCTGTAGGTCGAGGAGCGGATAAGGGAGGAGATAGGCACACACGGTGGCGCTGCCGGCGCCGAGGATAGCAAGAGAAGGTGCAGTTTGATCTGATCATCTGGTTTGCTATTTCTCTAAGGCCAACGTGCGGTCCCTCGCCCAATGTCTTCTGCCTTGCTGTAGGTCGAGGTGCGGATAAGGGAGGAGATAGGCACACACGGTGGTGCTGCCGGCGCCGAGGATAGCAAGAGAAGGTGCAGTTTGATCTGATCATCTGGTTTGCTATTTCTCTAAGGCCAACGTGCGGTCCCTCGCCCAATGTCTTCTGCTTTGCTGTAGGTCGAGGAGCGGATAAGGGAGGAGATAGGCACACGGTGGCGCTGCCGGCGCCGAGGATAGCAAGAGAAAGTGCAGTTTGATCTGATCATCTGGTTTGCTATTTCTCTTAGGCCAACGTGCGGTCCCTCGCTCAATGTCTTCTGCCTTGCTGCAGGTAGAGGAGCGGATAAGGGAGGAGATAGGCACACACGGTGGCGCTGCCGGCGCCGAGGATAGCAAGAGAAGGTGCAGTTTGATCTTATCATCTGGTTTGCTATTTCTCTAAGCCCAACGTGCACTCCCTTGCCCAATGTCTTCCGCCTTGCTGTAGGTCGAGGAGCAGATAAGGGAGGAGATAGGCACACACGGTGGCGCTGCCGGCGCCGAGGATAGCAAGAGAAGGTGCAGTTTGATCTGATCATCTGGTTTGCTATTTCTCTAAGGCCAACGTGCGGTCCCTCGCCCAATGTCTTCTGCCTTGCTGTAGGTCGAGGAGCAGATAAGTGAGGACATAGGCACACACGGTGGCACTGCCGGCGCCGAGGATAGCAAGAGAAGGTGCAGTTTGATTTGATCATCTGGTTTGCTATTTCTCTAAGGCCAACGTGCGGTCCCTCGCCCAATGTCTTCTGCCTTGCTGTAGGTCGAGGAGCAGATAAGGGAGGAGATAGGCACACACCGTGGCGCTGCCAGCGCCGAGGATAGCAAGAGAAGGTGCAGTTTGATCTGATCATCTGGTTTGCTATTTCTCTAAGGCCAACGTGCGGTCCCTCGCCCAATGTCTTCTGCCTTGCTGTAGGTCGAGGAGCAGATAAGGGAGGAGATAGGCACACACGGTGGCGCTGCCGGCGCCGAGGATAGCAAGAGAAGGTGCAGTTTGATCTGATCATCTGGTTTGCGATTTCTCTTAGGCCAACGTGCGGTCCCTCGCCCAATGTCTTCTGCCTTGCTGTAGGTAGAGGAGCGGATAAGGGAGGAGATAGGCACACACGGTGGCGCTGCCGGCGCCGAGGATAGCAAGAGAAGGTGCAGTTTGATCTGATCATCTGGTTTGCTATTTCTCTAAGAGCCAGCGATCTTGGTCCCTCGCCCGATGTCTTCTGCTTTGCTGTAGGTCGAGAGAGGATAAAGAAGGGAGGAAGATTAAACTTTGCAGTGGCGCTACCGCTTTTGAGATAGCAAAGAAGAAGGTGCAGTTTGATCTGATCATCTGGTTTCGCTATTTCTCTCCGCCAGCGTCACGATCCCTCGCCCAATGTCTTCCGCTGTACTGTGGGTCAAAGGCGGATAAGGGAGGAGATAAACACACATGGTAGCGCTGCCGCTTCCGAGGATAACCGAAGGGTGCAGTTTGATCTGATCATCTCAGTTTTCGCTAATTCTCTAAGGCCAGCGTCTGGGTCCCTGCGCTTAATGTCTTCACGCCTTGCTGCCAGGTCGAGGCGGATAAAGGGAAGAGATAGGCACACACGGTGGCGCTGCCG
This sequence comes from Homarus americanus, assembly GCF_018991925.1. Lineage (NCBI taxonomy): Eukaryota > Metazoa > Arthropoda > Malacostraca > Decapoda > Nephropidae > Homarus > Homarus americanus. Next base: position 7,780 of record NW_024728820.1, on the reverse strand, counting down.
GCGCCGAGGATAGCAAGAGAAGGTGCAGTTTGATCTGATCATCTGGTTTGCTATTTCCCTAAGGCCAACGTGCGGTCCCTCGCCCAATGTCTTCTGCTTTGCTGTAGGTTGAGGAGCGGATAAGGGAGGAGAGAGGCACACACGGTGGCGCTGCCGGCGCCGAGGATAGCAAGAGAAGGTGCAGTTTGATCTGATCATCTGGTTTGCTATTTCTCTAAGGCTAACGTGCGGTCCCTCACCCAATGTCTTCCGCCTTGCTGTGGGTCGAGGCGGATAAGGGGAGGAGATAGGCACACACGGTGGCGCTGCCGGCGCCGAGGATAGCAAGAGAAGGTGCAGTTTGATCTGATCATCTGGTTTGCTATTTCCCTAAGGCCAACGTGCGGTCCCTCGCCCAATGTCTTCTGCTTTGCTGTAGGTTGAGGAGCGGATAAGGGAGGAGAGAGCACCTGCGAGTGGCGCTGCCAGCATCGGAGATATGAAGAGGTGCAGTTTGATCTGATCATCTGGTTTGCTATTTCTCTAAGGCCAACGTGCGGTCCCTCGCCCAATGTCTTCTGCCTTGCTGTAGGTCGAGGAACGGATAAGGGAGGAGATAGGCACACATGGTGGCGCTGCCGGCGCCGAGGATAGCAAGAGAAGGTGTAGTTTGATCTGATCATCTGGTTTGCTATTTCTCTAAGGGCAACGTGCGGTCCCTCGCCCAATGTCTTCTGCCTTGCTGTAGGTCGAGGAGCGGATAAGGGAGGAGATAGGCACACACGGTGGCGCTGCCGGCGCCGAGGATAGCAAGAGAAGGTGCAGTTTGATCTGATCATCTGGTTTGCTATTTCTCTAAGGGCAACGTGCGGTCCCTCGCCCAATGTCTTCTGCCTTGCTGTAGGTCGAGGAGCGGATAAGGGAGGAGATACGCACACACGGTGGCGCTGCCGGCGCCGAGGATAGCAAGAGAAGGTGCAGTTTGATCTGATCATCTGGTTTGCTATTTCTCTAAGGCCAACGTGTGGTCCCTCGCCCAATGTCTTCTGCCTTGCTGTAGGTCGAGGAGCGGATAAGGGAGGAGATAGGCACACACGGTGGCGCTGCCGGCGCCGAGGATAGCAAGAGAAGGTGCAGTTTGATATGATCATCTGGTTTGCTATTTCTCTAAGGCCAACGTGCGATCCCTCGCCCAATGTCTTCTGCCTTGCTGTAGGTCGAGGTGCGGATAAGGGAGGAGATAGGCACACACGGTGGCGCTGCCGGCGCCGAGGATAGCTAGAGAAGGTGCAGTTTGATCTGATCATCTGGTTTGCTATTTCTCTAAGGCCAACGTGCGGTCCCTCGCCCAATGTCTTCTGCCTTGCTGTAGGTCGAGGAGCGGATAAGGGAGGAGATAGGCACACACGGTGCCGCTGCTGGCGCCGAGGATAGCAAGAGAAGGTGCTGTTTGATCTGATCATCTGGTTTGTTATTTCTCTAAGGCCAACGTGCAGTCCCTCGCCCAATGTCTTCTGCCTTGCTGTAGGTCGAGGAGCGGATAAGGAAGGAGATAGGCACACACGGTGGCGCTGCCGGCGCCGAGGATAGCAAGAGAAGGTGCAGTTTGATCTGATCATCTGGTTTGCTATTTCTCTAAGGCCAACGTGCGGTCCCTCGCCCAATGTCTTCTGCCTTGCTGTAGGTCGAGGAGCGGATAAGGGAGGAGATAGGCACACACGTTGCCGCTGCCGGCGCCGAGGATAGCAAGAGAAGGTGCAGTTTGATCTGATCATCTGGTTTGCTATTTCTCGAAGGCGAACGTGCGGTCCCTCGCCCAATGTCTTCCGCCTTGATGTAGGTCGAGGAGCGGATAAGGGAGGAGATAGGCACACACGGTGGCGCTGCCGGCGCCGAGGATAGCAAGAGAAGGTGCAGTTTGATCTGATCATCTGGTTTGCTATTTCTCGAAGGCCAACGTGCGGTCCCTCGCCCAATGTCTTCCGCCTTGATGTAGGTCGAGGAGCGGATAAGGGAGGAGATAGGCACACACGGTGGCGCTGCCGGCGCCGAGGATAGCAAGAGAAGGTGCAGTTTGATCTGATCATCTGGTTTGCTATTTCTCTAAGGCCAACGTGCTGTCCCTCGCCCAATGTCTTCCGCCTTGCTGTAGGTCGAGGAGCGGATAAGCGAGGAGATAGGCACACACGGTGGCGCTGCTGGCGCCGAAGATAGCAAGAGAATGTGCAGTTGGATCTGATCATCTGGTTTGCTATTTCTCTCCGATAGCGTCTTGATCCCTCGCAATATTCCACGCCTTGCTGTGGAGTCGAGGCGGATAAGGGGAGGAATGAAGCACGGTGGCGCTGCCGGCACGCCAGGGATAACAAGAAGAAGGTGCAGTTTGATCTGATCATCTGGTTTTGCGCTGTTCTCTAAGGTAACGTCGCGGTCCCTCGCCCAATGTCTTCTGCCTTGCTGTGGGTCGAGAGCGGATAAGGGAGATAGGCACACACGGTGGCGCTGCCGGCGCCGAGGATAGCAAGAGAAGGTGCAGTTTGATCTGATCATCTGGTTTGCTATTTCACTAAGGCCAACGTGCGGTCCCTCGCCCAATGTCTTCTCCCTTGCTGTAGGTCGAGGAGCGGATAAGGGAGGAGATAGGCACACATGGTGGCGCTGCCGGCGCCGAGGATAGCAAGAGACGGTGCAGTTTGATCTGATCATCTGGTTTGCTATTTCTCTAAGGCCAACGTGCGGTCCCTCGCCCAATGTCTTCTGCCTTGCTGTAGGTCGAGAGTGGATAAAGAGGAGAATAGGCACACAAGGTGGCTGCGGCACCGAGGATAGCAAGAAGAAGGTGCAGTTTGATCCTGATCTCTGGTTTGCTATTTCTCTAAAGACAACACGGTCCCTCATGTCTTTCTGCCTTGCTGTGGAAGTCGAGGAAGCGGATAAGGAGGAGATAGAGCTGCCCTAGGGAGCTGCCCGGCGCCGAGGATAGCAAGAGAAGGTGCGGTTGATCTGATCATCTGGTTTGCTGTTCTCTAAAGGTAGCGTCACGGTCCCTATCTTCTGCCTTGCTGTAGGTCGAGAGCGGATAAAGGGAGGAGATAGGCACACGGTGGCGCTGCCGGCGCCGAGGATAGCAAGAGAAGGTGCAGTTTGATCTGATCATCTGGTTTGCTATTTCTCTAAGGCCAACGTGCGGTCCCTCGCCAAATGTCTTCTGCCTTGCTGTAGGTCGAGGAGCGGATAAGGGAGGAGATAGGCACACGGTGGCGCTGCCGGCGCCGAGGATAGCAAGAGAAAGTGCAGTTTGATCTGATCATCTGGTTTGCTATTTCTCTAAGGCCAACGTGCGGTCCCTCGCCCAATGTCTTCTGCCTTGCTGTGGGTCGAGGAAGCGGATAAGGGAGAATGGGCACTGCAGTGGCGCTGCCCGTACCGAGGATAGCAAGAGAAGGTGCAGTTTGATCTGATCATCTGGTTGCTATTTCTCCTAAGGCCAGCGTCACGATCCCTGGCAATGTCTTCTGCCTTGCTGTGGGTCGAGCGGATAAGGGAGGAATGAAGCACTCACGGTGGCGCTGCCGCTTTCGAGGACAAGAGAAGGTGCAGTTTGGTCTGATCATCTGGTTTGCTGTTTCTCTAAGGCCAACATCACGGTCCCTCGCCCAATGTCTTCTGCATGCTGTAAGAGTCGAGGCCCGGATAAGGGAGGAGATAGGCACACACGGTGGCGCTGCCGGCGCCGAGGATAGCAAGAGAAGGTGCAGTTTGATCTGATCATCTGGTTTGCTATTTCTCTAAGGCCAACGTGCGGTCCCTCGCCCAATGTCTTCTGCCTTGCTGTAGGTTGAGGAACGGATAAGGGAGGAGATAGGCACACATGGTGGCGCTGCCGGCGCCGAGGATAGCAAAAGAAGGTGCAGTTTGATCTGATCATCTGGTTTGCTATTTCTCTAAGGGCAACGTGCGGTCTCTCGCCCAATGTCTTCTGCCTTGCTGTAGGTCGAGGAGCGGATAAGGGAGGAGATAGGCACACACGGTGGCGCTGCCGGCGCCGAGGATAGCAAGAGAAGGTGCAGTTTGATCTGATCATCTGGTTTGCTATTTCTCTAAGGCCAACGTGCGATCCCTCGCCCAATGTCTTCTGCCTTGCTGTAGGTCGAGGTGCGGATAAGGGAGGAGACAGGCACACACGGTGGCGCTGCCGGCGCCGAGGATAGCAAGAGAAGGTGCAGTTTGATCTGATCATCTGGTTTGCTATTTCTCTAAGGCCAACGTGCGGTCCCTCGCCCAATGTCTTCTGCTTTGCTGTAGGTCGAGAAGCGGATAAGAGGAGATAGGCACACACGGTGGCGCTGCCGGCGCCGAGGATAGCAAGAGAAGGTGCAGTTTGAACTGATCATCTGGTTTGCTATTTCTCTAAGGCCAACGTGCGGTCCCTCGCCCAATGTCTTCCGCCTTGCTGTAGGTCGAGGCAGATGAGGAGAGATGAGCAACACAGTGGCACGCTTTTGCCAGCATCGAGGATATGAAGAAGAAGGTGCAATGATCTGATCATCTGGTTTGCTATTTCTCTAAAACCAACTTTATCGCGATCCCTAAACCCAATGTCTTCTGCCTTGCTGTAGGTTGAGGAGCGGAAAAGGGAGGAGATAGGCACACACGGTGGCGCTGCCGGCGCCGAGGATAGCAAGAGAAGGTGCAGTTTGATCTGATCAACTGGTTTGCTATTTCTCTAAGGCCAACGTGCGGTCCCTCGCCCAATGTCTTCTGCCTTGCTGTAGGTCGAGGAGCGGATAAGGGAGGAGATAGGAACACACGGTGGCGCTGCCGGCGCCGAGGATAGCAAGAGAAGGTGCAGTTTGATCTGATCATCTGGTTTGCTATTTCTCTAAGGCCAACGTGCGGTCCCTCGCCCAATGTCTTCTGCTTTGCTGTATGTCGAGGAGCGGATAAGGGAGGAGATAGGCACACACGGTGGCGCTGCTGGCGCCGAGGATAGCAAGAGAAGGTGCAGTTTGATCTGATCATCTGGTTTGCTATTTCTCTAAGACCAACGTGCAGTCCCTCGCCCAATGTCTTCTGCCTTGCTGTAGGTCGAGGAGCAGATAAGGAATAGGCTTTTACAGGTGGTAGCTGCAGCTGAGGGATAAGAAGAAGGTGCGAGTTTGATCCTGAATGTGGTTTTGGCTATTTCTCTAAGGCCAGCGTGCGGTCCCTCGCCCAATGTCTTCTGCCTTGCTGTAGGTTGAGGAGGCGGAAAAAGGGAGGAGATGAGCATACAGTTGGCGCTGCCGGCTTCCGAGGATAGCAAGAAGGTGCAGTTTAGATCACGATCATACGGTTTGCTATTTCTCTGAGCAACGTCTGCGGTCCTAAACCCAATGTCTTCTACCTTGCTGTAGAATTCGAGGCGGATAAGGAGGAGATAGGCACACACGGTGGCGCTGCCGGCGCCGAGGATAGCAAGAGAAGGTGCAGTTTGATCTGATCATCTGGTTTGCTATTTCTCTAAGGCCAACGTCCGGTCCCTCGCCCAATGTCTTCTGCCTTGCTGTAGGTTGAGGAACGGATAAGGGAGGAGATAGGCACACATGGTGGCGCTGCCGGCGCCGAGGATAGCAAGAGAAGGTGTAGTTTGATCTGATCATCTGGTTTGCTATTTCTCTAAAGGGCAACGTCGGTCCTTCAATGTCTTCTGCCTTGCTTTGGAGTCGAGGCGGATAAGGAGGAATAGGCACACACGGTGGCGTACCGGCCTGAGGATAACAAGAAGGTGCAGTTTGATCTGATCATGCAGGTTTTGCTATTTCTCACAAGGGCCCAGCGTGCGATTCTCGCCCAATGTCTTCTGCTTGCTGTAGGTGAAGGCGGATGAGGAGAGATAAGGCACACGGTGGCACCTGGCGCCGAGGATAACAAGAGAAGGTGCAGTTTGATCAGTCATCTGGTTTGCTATTTCTCTAAGGCCAACGTGCGGTCCCTCGCCCAATGTCTTCTGCCTTGCTGTAGGTCGAGGAGTGGATAAGGGAGGAGATAGGCACACACGGTGGCGCTGCCGGCACCGAGGATAGCAAAAGAAGGTGCAGTTTGATCTGATCATCTGGTTTGCTATTTCTCTAAGGCCAACGTGCGGTCCCTCGCCCAATGTCTTCTGCCTTGCTGTAGGTAGAGGAGCGGATAAGGGAGGAGATAGGCACACAAGGTGGCGCTGCCAGCGCCGAGGATAGCAAGAGAAGGTGCAGTTTGATCTAATCATCTGGTTTGCTATTTCTCTAAGGCCAATGTGCGGTCCCTCGCCCAATGTCTTCTGCCTTGCTGTAGGTCGGGGAGCGGATAAGGAGGAGATAGAGCACACGGTGGCGCTACGGCCTGAGGATAACAAGAGAAGGTGCAGTTGATCTGATCATCTGGTTTATTTCTCTAAAACCAACGTGCGGTCCCTCGCCAATGTCTTCTGCCTTGCTGTAGGTCGAGGGCGGATAAAGAAGGGAGGAGATAGGCACCTGCGGTGGCACTGCCGGCACCGAGATAGCAAGAAGGTGCAGTTTGATCTGATCATCTGGTTTGCTATTTCTCTAAGACCAACGTGCGGTCCCTCGCTTAATGTCTTCTGCCTTGCTGTAGGTCGAGGAGCGGATAAGGGAGGAGATAGGCACACACGGTGGCGGTGCCGGCGCCGAGGATAGCAAGAGAAGGTGCAGTTTGATCTGATCATCTGGTTTGCTATTTCTCTAAGGCCAACGTGCCGTCCCTCGCACAATGTCTTCTGCCTTGCTGTAGGTCAAGGAGCGGATAAGGGAGGAGATAGGCACACACGGTGGCGCTGCCGGCGCCGAGGATAGCAAGAGAAGGTGCAGTTTGATCTGATCATCTGGTTTGTTATTTCTCTAAGGCCAACGTGCGGTCCCTCGCCCAATGTCTTCTGCCTTGCTGTAGGTGGAGGAGCGGATAAGGGAGGAGATAGGCACACACGGTGGTGCTGCCGGCGCCGAGGATAGCAAGAAAAGGTGCAGTTTGATCTGATCATCTGGTTTGCTATTTCTCTAAGGCCAACGTGCGGTCCCTCGCCCAATGTCTTCTGCCTTGCTGTAGGTCCAGGAGCGGATAAGGGAGGAGATAGTCACACACGGTGGCGCGGCCGGCGCCGAGGATAGCAAGAGAAGGTGCAGTTTGATCTGATCATCTGGTTTGCTATTTCTCTGAGGCCAACGTGCGGTCCCTCGCCCAATGTCTTCTGCCTTGCTGTAGGTCGAGGAGCGGATAAGGGAGGAGATAGGCACACACGCTGGCGCTGCCGGCGCCGAGGATAGCAAGAGAAGGTGCAGTTTGATCTGATCATCTGGTTTGCTATTTCTCTAAGGCCAACGTGCGGTCCCTCGCCCAATGTCTTCTGCCTTGCTGTAGGTCGAGGAGCGGATAAGGGAGGAGATAGGCACACACGGTGGCGCTGCCGGCGCCGAGGATAGCAAGAGAAGGTGCAGTTTGATCTGATCATCTGGTTTGCTATTTCTCTAAGGCCAACGTGCGGTCCCTCGCCCAATGTCTTCTGCCTTGCTGTAGGTCGAGGAGCGGATTAGGGAGGAGATAGGCACACATGGTGGCGCTGCCGGCGCTGAGGATAGCAAGAGAAGGTGCAGTTTGATCTGATCATCTGGTTTGCTATTTCTCTAAGGCCAACGTGCGGTCCCTCGCCCAATGTCTTCTGCCTTGCTGTAGGTCGAGGAGCAGATAAGGGAGAAGATAGGCACACACGGTGGCGCTGCCGGCGGCGAGGATAGCAAGAGAAGGTGCAGTTTGATCTGATCAT